>NC_056747.1:1298402374-1298437374 GCF_019279795.1 Protopterus annectens
GAGCAATGCAGACGAGGGACTTCATTAATATACCCCGTCATTTATTTGTTCATTGTCTGCTTACAACCATCACATCTCTCGGTAAAGTTAGTGCATCGTTATTAATACATCATAACACATAAGGTATGATTCCCCATATAAACGCATTAAGGTATGATTCCCGCACTTCAGCATATACTTTCTGTTCTAACATGACTGCTCTAACAACTATCAACAGCCTCACTGGTTGGCTCACAAGGCTCATTTTTGGGCAAAACTAAAATATTACTTACAGTCTGGTGCCAGAAAATACATTCTCTGTGGTTTACTTGTTTTTGCATTTAAGGACAGCATAACCTGGTAATGACTTTAAAATGTTCTGTACACATATTATAACATTGCTAGTTTAATATTCTACCTACCTTCGGATATTTGCCCGTGTGATGATGCATGGTAACAAATTTACTGCCCTTTGTATTACATTGGTGTAAGGTTTGTTGGAGATATTTGAATGGTAGGGTAAAAATTAAAAACTTCTTGGAGGGTTCGTTATTAAATGCTATTTGTATACATCATGGAAAATGTGCGAGCTTCAAGGTGTTATAGAAATTAAAATAAAAAATGATACAGTAAAATGAATATTTGGTAGTTTACAATAACTGCTTTCTTTCTCTGTAAAACTAGTATTACTAATTTGATGAAACCTTGTAGTTCTCATATTGCTGTAGTGCGAGTCTAAGTGGTCTGAATGAAGAATATTAAAACCTTAAATAATATATAAAGCATTATTACTGGCGTTAAACGTGGTACTCATGTTGGCGCTCCTGCTGAATCCGAAATAGCACGTAGCCGTTGGGAAAGCTGATGTGTTGTTCAAGAGAACTAATAGTCAACATCAGGGTCACAGCGCACTGAGACCTGGTCATTTCGTTAATAATTAGTAGAAAGGTCACAGCCCAGGTGATACCTGAACAGTATAGCCTTTCACAGGCGCATGTTACCTCAGCACTCAGGTAGAAGTTCCCTGTTACTGCAGTAAATCCCATTCAGTCCAGCTTTATGAAGGATGGCGCACTGTGTCCAAACAAAAACTTACTGAAACTAGAAATTCTGAAAACTGAATTACAACACACTTAAGACTTGTGCAGAAGTTAATAACGTCAACAATTTGATTGGTCAGGTTTCATTTGGACGCAACCACGTTAATACTTTTCAACAAGTGTTGTCACTTTACAAGAGAACTGTGACTTCTGATGAATTTCTCAAAATGAACTCTAAGAAGTGGAAATGTTTTCTGTAAATAAAATGCAGACAGTATTGAAATTAGGCACTTTTTACTGGTTTCATAATTTCAGTATCAGTTTGACATCAAACACTGGCACAGCACACAATTGTAGTAAACGTGTAGATTAATCCGGTTTGTGTGTGTGTGTGTGTGGGGGCTCTGAATGAAGAGTGATTAAATTGCAGGGGTGTTTTGCTGCCGTCTTTGCTGTTTCATGGGACTGTGTAGGATAACCTTTAGAGTTAGTGCAACTTTTGATCCTAAAGCGCTTTTCTGGTAGTCGTTTTCATTGAAAAGTTCATCATGGAGCTAAGTTTATGGTACTGAATAAACGACTCCTTGCATCGTCAGATGACCAACCTGCCTTATAGAGGTCGGATCTTATTTTAAAAAAAGAAATACAGTCTCAACTATGTAAAAGATTGGCACAAGGCTGTGGAATTAGATAGGGAAAGGTATTCATGATTGCAAATACATACGAGCTGGGTTAATTCCAGCAATTTTGTTGGTGAGAACATGGTATGTATGTATGTATTGTTGGATGTTATTGGGGCCGTTTTCAGTTACACCTTGTGGTTAAACTGAATGTACAGCTGGTTATTATTAATTTATTTATTTAGTGTGGCTATCTCGGCAGCATCAAAATCTTAGCAGAATTCATTTATGTCTTGCTTTATTTTTATAAGGCCTTTATTTAATTTATAATTTATTTTGCTTATTAGAGAATGACCATTTAAATAGCTCTGACGTGTTTTATTGGGTACAGAGAGACGGTCTTGCAGTCTTTAGTTTGGTGTGTGTGTGTGTGTGTGTGTGTGTGTGTGTGTGTGTGTGTGTGTGTGTGGTGTGCGCGAGCGCGTGCGTGAGTGTTGGGAGTAGAAATGCATATTTAATAATCTGTATACTATCTATTGCCATATTACTGTCGTGTAGAGGTATTAATACATCATGAAAGGCTGCTTCATTTTAATTTACAAAATGGCCATTTCAGTGCAATGTATTAGGGAAATTTAATAAACAGATACAGTATGCAGTAAAGTGCGCGATATGTATACACAGCTAAGCTCATAAAATGATGGATTATTGAATTTTAGACTCGTTCAAGTTTATTGTTGTCGCCTTTAAGTTGTATAGCTTTTATCTAAATTGATAATAAAACGTCAGTTACTTAATTTGTAAATGCATACTGAGATTTTATCATCGATAGTATAACACTGACTTCCTCTTCCAAAAAAATGTCAGTTTACGTTAAATTGATTGGCGTTTGTTTGTTTTTTAATTGCGTAATTCACTGTAATCGGCAGACAGAAAATTCGTATAAAAAGACAACAAACAAATAAATGAATCCGAGAAAGGTAATTTACGTGCATTTCCCTTTTCTTCGAAAGAGACTTCAGAGATCCACCTTAGTTGTTCACACATACTAAGTATAGGAGTAAGGCAAAGACATTGAGTTTAAATCAGGTAACTTAAACAGAGACGTGAGACTGAATCAGACAATGGTTCGACAATGGCTGTCTGTTCCTTCATTTAAATATCACGATTAAAATTTCCAAAATATTTTTAACGAGGAGTGTCCTCTCTAAATACTTATGTCAGGAAACATGGTTACAACAGAGGTACGCTTCTTGCTTTCACACTTAGCACACGTCCAACACAGAAAGCAGAAATGTCCGCTTTTATCCAATATACAAAGCAGTAACCTGCCAATCAGACCATTTAAACTGTAGTTTTGTAGCCAAACTGGATGGTTTCTTTTTCTCTGGTATTCTCTATGTCCGTCCGACTGTGTTTTTTTTTTTTTTTTTTTTTTTTTGCTGAGATACAGTACTGACTTGATGATTGATAGCCGATACAGGAAGAAAAGAAATACCTGAAAAATAGAAAAGAGAGACAGAGAGAAACTACAAAAATCTGGCAAGGATACTTAATTACCTTTTGAGTATACTTCCGAAACATTTCCATTTGAAATGAATTGTTATTTTTAACAGATTTCTGCTGTAAATGTACTTACAAAAGCTTGACAAACAAAACCACGTGTTGGTAAACATATGGAAAATAAATATCCTATTCAACTTAAAGTAGCATGTGAAGTGCACTTCCATATACGTCTGAAAAACAAAGTATGGTGTTAGGAACATCTGCTTATTTGTTTTAACTCTTTTAATCGAATGCATATAGTTATTTTCCCTTTCAACTAGAGTGTCCTTTTATGGCTGAATTAATACAAAATTGTAATGGTTCTGTAAGAGAATACGGGTGTGTATGACATGCGGGCAGCCTTGGATTTCCTATTAGCAGAGTATTACTTAAAGTGCAGTTTATTTTCTGCATATGAGCTCAAATTCTAAATGTTAGAACTGCTACCAGCAGCTGTGAACATTCAAACTCCAGTAACCACAGTATCCGACAAACTGTAACAACGGAAATGTGAGTCATAATCAATAAACGCAATCAACATTAACCCAAGTAACTTTTAATTTGATAAGCAGTTAAAATATGTGTTGAGAAAGATATACCAACATCAACCAAATACAAATACCCCCCGATTTGCCCCAGAGAATGTTAGAATACTTCAGTAGCGTGCAAGACATTTGTGTGATCTAATCTCATCAAAAATTGGCTGGATTGTGTAATGCAGGCACATATATAGCTAAATGGCTACTAACAGAACAGCGACATCTCAATAAACACATTTGCCTATTTTAAATACAAACAAGTCCAATATAATCAATTATTAAACCACTTTAAGCCATGTTTGGCTACTAATGCAAGTGGTGGCTTCGCCAACTAAACTACAATGCAAGTAGGCGGGACTGCACCTAGTTTTCAGACCAAAAATACAACAAAACAGAAAATAATACATATATGAAGTAAGGAAGGTAGCACTGCTTTCTGTAAATAAGAACAGTTGTAAATGGCATTGGGAATTCTAATTAAATAGTACAGTAGTACATAAAATGCAGCCGCCTGTATATCAGCCTTAACTAGTTGACTTCAGCAAAGTATCTAACTAGCTGGGTGCGCATATATGTCATGACTCGGTTAGCTATCATAGCAAAAGTGAGATTAAGTACTTCTGAGAAATTTTTCAACACCCATAACTGCTTTAAAGTAAGTGTTACCGTTAGGTCAAATTAACTTCAATTCGCTTAATGTTAGCACTTTTGGTGCTGGTGGAGAAATATGTGTTCTGATGTTGGAAACCAGTTTAAAATGATCTTTCTTCAGTAATGTCCATTAGGTTCAAGGTATAGTTCATGTTTTTTAAGGGTTGCTAGTGTGTTCTGAGGGTCCCTGGTGCATGCACTAGAAGCCCCTCATGGGTGCTATTTTGCAATCCAGCATGCTTGCGATTGGTCAGTCCTTGATCAGATGGTTCCACTTCCTTCTGTCCCTCACTGGCACCCGGCCATCCCCCTTCAGCTAAAACCCAATCTCCGATAAACTACTAATAGCTAAACCACTTGGTCTATAAAACACAACAAATCATAAACCCAGGAAGGGACGGCCGCCTCCTCCCAATGAGTTCCTATTTTGTCAACACCACTTTCCCGGTGACTCTGCCTGGCGGACAAGAGTCATTCCTGGGGCAGATACCGTTATATTCTTCAGGATATGCGGATCCTTTAAGACACTACCCTGCTACCTATGGGGCCACCGGTATCCAAGAAAAAGGATATCCAACATCCTCTTTTTATCAGCAAGCAAATAGTGCATATAACCGGACAACGTGTGACTATGGGACAGCTGGCTTTTACAGGGAAAAAGACGGTTCTTGTGCGATTACTACACTGGAAGACCCAACTCAGTTTAACCAGGATCAACGGAAACCAGAGTGTGCACAACTCAAACATGTATATGGAGAACCAGAGGAACAAAAGTGTTCAACGCCTGTGTACCCTTGGATGCAGCGGATGAACTCTTGCAACAGTAAGTCTGATTCTTTGTAACCATTGCATAACTATGATGTATTTTCTTTCTTTTTTCTTCTACTCTTTTGTGAAACTGTTCTGTTGTAGTGTCGTAAAGTCATATACCAACTTTTTCAGAATGAATACCGAAGCTTAGTTTTGCATGGCATAAAATATAATCCATATTACTGTGCTTTTAAAGCACCCTAATTAATTTAATTAATTAAATTCTGAAAACGGTCAAGTGTAAGAGGAACTGCATGCAGATCTAGTGAGGAAATATTTCTGTCAACATAATAAAAATGCTGCAAGTGTTATGAGTGACTATTGTGAGCATAGCCAGTACTTGAAAGAGATAAATACGTTTTATTACATGCAACACACTTAGTGTAATATTTGTCCCTTTAGAGAATTCATGTTCTCTTTGATGTACAACTCGTTTTAAGATTTGTTTAAGTGCAACACATACTGTTAACAAGGCAGTCTCCTTTGATGTTGGTGCATTGTTTGCTAACTTTGACCAACTGCTCTGATATCCATTACTACAAAGCAAAAAAGTATAGTTTTATTAGTTTATGTGCTGTGTTATATGGATCACTAGTATGCATTACTGAATAAACTATCAGGTTTGTAGAGTTGGGTAATCTATCGGAAAGAATAGAAAGTAAGCACTTTGTGCTTTCACAAAACCCACATATGTGGGCTGTCCACAGATCCTTAAGAGTAGCACCTGGAAAGTGGAAAAGTGACAGAGCGATGAACTTTAGCTAGAACTAGGTCTTAACTCATTGTTAGCATATTACAATTAATAATATGTGCTCATTTCACATAGACAAAAGATAACAATGTAAGCTAGTCTTTCTAATAGCTTAAAAGGAAATGCACAGCGTACTACTTTGATAGTGATTTGATTTCGGTAATGAATTTCTCCCAGTGAACTAATACTGCTGTTTTTGTACAACAGGTTCTGCGTTTGGGCCCAATGGCCGAAGAGGTCGTCAAACCTACACCCGATATCAAACACTAGAACTGGAAAAAGAGTTTCACTTTAACCGCTACTTGACAAGGCGACGTAGGATTGAGATCGCTCATGCACTTTGTCTCACAGAACGACAGATCAAAATCTGGTTCCAAAACAGGAGGATGAAATGGAAAAAAGAGAACAAACTGCTCAACTCCTCACAGCTAAGCGGAGAGGAAGAGGAGAAACCTGCAGAATGAATATTCCTAGTGACATCCCATCATATGCACAACGTGTGCACTTTCCCTCAAAATAATAAGACTTTATTCAAGCTGGTGGTTCCTTAAAATTCATTTGCACCTGTGGACTTGTGTTTAGCACTCTGTTACACTGCATTACCTGTGTATCTACCTAATGTGTCAAACCGCAATCACCCCGTTTCAGTCGGGGTGTCATTGCTGAAAGTAGAGTTTGCCTAACTGTGTTATTGGAGGTGCTGCAATATGTGTCATTTAAGTGTTGTGTTTTAATTTTGTAAAGTATTATGCACGGTGATTTATACTATGTATAATATTAAATTAATTCTGGGTTTTGACAACCAGTACCTGCTGAAATGAAATGTATACTACCTAGATCGAAGCAGAAAGTTATATTTTATTATTTTTTTGTATGTTGTCTGTAGCATGTAGTTTGTCAAATGAGTACAATTACACACTCAAAATAAAAAAAACTTTTAAATGTTGCTTACTGGTTTGTATAAGTCTGTGGGATTTTTTTTTCTATAGGTTTCCTACTGACAGACAAGACACAGACACAGGTACCACACACACACACACACACACACACACACATATGACACCATGTAGCAAACTGTTGCCTTATCATTTACAGAAGTATCGGTTGCATTTGCTGTAAAGCCATGTACACTGTATCAACTGCAACCTAAGATTTTAAAGCGGGTTGAACCCAAAGGTTTCACATGGTGTCATAGGTTCTACCTTGTATTGCAGTTTATCAACTTCGCCCATTTTGTTGGTTATAATTCAATATTTGTATTTAATCTCTTTGCCGAAGTTTTCATAATTTTAAACGAAAGATACATATAAATAGTTCATAACATGCAGACAAAGTTCCCCAAGAACCTCATTCTCCCACTGTCGCATCACACCAAACAAGTATTTAACCCTTCGCATTCAGCATACACTTGCATTTTATTTTAAAATATTGTGTAGGTATTGCATAGTCAAAACAGTCTTGAAAGTAAAGAAATTCCATTCATTATGCCATTGACCTGCCTAAACAAAGCACCATGCATATTACACCTATATTGAAACCAACTGGTATATATAGGTTCATATTTTATTTATCTATATATATATATATATATATATATATATATATATATATATATATATATATATATATATCAAAGAAATATGTGCGCGGTTCAAAGAAATGTCATATCATGTAAAGAAGTGTGACATGGGACAATGAAATCCCTCAAGTCAAAATAACATTTTTGTAACATTATTGGGAGCCAAAAAGATCACCGGAACCTCTTCAAACAATATTAGGTCTTATGAAGTTGTTTTGAGGGTGAATGTGGCGCTTGGACTAATGAAGACGTATTCCTGTTATACTTAAATGACAAGTCAATAAACGTGTTACAATATAAGCACTGATTGTTATTTCGGGTTTTATGCACCCTTATTTAAAATACTTCTCTTTGTGCTGCTGGCAGAACAAAGCAATAATGTGCGAAATAAGCAGGTACTTCTCCAGACCGAACCGTTTGGGGTCCTCTATGCATCTGCTCGTGTGCCAGTTCTAACTATGCATCCATGCATATTTTTTTGTATTTTAGAAGTAACAGCACATTTACTAAGCCTCCATTCTGCAATGTCTAAATAAACTAACTCCCTTTAAAACTTCCATTTATGAAACTTCCTTTATTTTGCTGGTAGAGCTAACTAAATTTTGCAGGCAAAAACGTTATCATGCCTACCCACTTTCACCATGCAGCCTCAAATACTGATAGTGAGTCAAGTGCTTCATATTCCTAATGTACAGAATGCTTACCAAGGATGCTTCAGATTGTACTGGGGGTCTAAAAGAGATCACCAATGTTAGAAAAACCGCCGAAGATACATAAACAAGTCAAATGCACAGATTATCGACAAAATCCCGTAAACATGGCACACATTTAATGAACATTATTAGTAGTTATTTTGCCAAAGAGCAAGCATTGGCAAATAATATATGGCGGTCTTTTAGGCTTACTAAGGACATCGAAGTTCAGGTAGTACTTTCTGAACTACAGATGACCAGCATTTTGTTCGCCGCATTCCACTGAAATGTTACAAAGTAACAGTCACTGGAGATTTCCTACAACTGTAATGACCGAGTTATGGTGTCTCATAGCTGCATTTAAATTATGACATTTTGGATATAAGTCATACAATTAGCACGCCCGCATGCACCCGTGTAGGTAGGTAGAAAGACCCAGTCAGCTAGGCAGATACGGATTTACGTTTCTAAACATGGAATTTATGTTAATGTTCGGTATTGTTTGTATTGTCATTTTAAGAAACATCATATGAATCAATGAATATGAAGCTTGGGGTGGGTTACATGACAACTGATGAAAAGAGACTAATGAAGTCAGTTAGTGCCGTATTGTTACTTTTATTTGCCTTAACAACCCCAGGCAGACATGATTCGTGCCTACAATAACGTTTTATTCCCAGTAGGTGGCGCAGTCCGCCACGCTGGAGCCATATCTTCTCTTTTGGAATCTTGCATTGACTTGGGCCTAACGATTCTGAGATCGTCATTATTTGTAACCATAGAGCATGAATTACCTCTTGAGGTCATCAGTGAGAATTTACGACTGGTCAACAAAAGCACGTGATTCCCAAACGCACCCCCACCCCCCCATATTTGGCCGCATACATAGCAAAAACGAAGTACAGTGCATTGCTATAATTCATTAATACATCATAAATCGTGAAGCACAGGGTTATAACGACCAAGATCCACAAATCAAGCCCTCCAAAATAACCCAAATGAGCTCTTACTTTGTAAACTCGTTCTCAGGGCGCTATCCAAATGGCCCCGACTATCAGTTGCTAAATTATGGGACTAACAGCTCTATGAACGGTTCTTACAGAGAATCAAGCACCATGCATTCCAGCTCCTATGGCTACAACTACAATGGGATGGACCTTAGCATCAACCGCTCAGCTTCTTCTGCACACTTTGGGGCTGTTGGGGAAAACTCCCGTGGCTTTCCTTCACCACCTCAGGAGAATAGGTTTAGACAAGCTTCTAGCTGCTCCTTGTCACCTCCCGAATCCTTGTCCTGCTCCAGCAGCGAAAAGCATGGAGCAAAGCCCAAGTCGTCCCCATCCGATCAACCGACTTCTGCCAGCTCGAACACAAATTTTACAGAAATAGACGAAACCAGCGCTTCATCGGAAACCGAAGAAAACACTCAGAGAAATGGCTCCATTCCCAGGACACAGACAGAGACAACCGTAGCATCCAGCACAGCAACAGAAGGGCAGACGCCGCAGATATTCCCCTGGATGCGGAAGCTTCATATTAGCCATGGTACTTGTACTTTTATATTTGTTTGCATTTGAGTTGTAGCACACACTAAATGCACACGCCCTGTATTCTGTAAAAGTAGGTTGATCTTAGCCAGCTGTATGTTTTAAGTAACAAAGGGAGTTTTCAAAATATTTTGTTTTGCCTTGGTGGTTGATAGTGGGGGGACTAAAGATTTTACACGTGGTGAATTTTAAAATATAGAAAAAACATAGGAAAGAAACCATCTTAGTAAATATTTAAAGAATTTGGATGTCACCGTTATTGTTTAAACTATTTAAACAATATGATATTTCTACACAATGAAATGAGTACACATCTCAGAGGATGGTTCAGAGCTTTAAAATTGCATAATTAACATTTTAAAGTGCACCTCGATGGTGCTATAGATTTTGCCCCTGTGCTTCTTCTGTTTTGAGGGTTAGAGTAAGTGCATGCACAGTCAGGTCTCAAGGAACACATGTGCTGCCTGTTATTTGAGACACAAAAGTACAATAGGAGAAGTAGGTCTGTATAAGCACGATACGATTTAAAATGCTGCATTTGTGTTCACGTTATGCAGATATGACAGGACCTGATGGGAAAAGGGCGAGGACAGCTTACACCCGCTACCAAACGTTAGAACTGGAAAAAGAGTTCCACTTCAATAGGTACCTAACCCGAAGAAGAAGAATAGAGATTGCCCATGCCCTGTGCCTTTCCGAGAGGCAGATCAAGATATGGTTCCAAAACAGGAGAATGAAATGGAAGAAAGACAATAAACTGAAAACCATGAATCTGGCGTCGGCAGGTAGCGCCTTTCAACCTTGAATGACACATTTAATAGTAATAAAAAAAGAAACACAGAAAGAAAAGAAACAACTGCAAGAACAGATTTCACACCTACGAGTACTGTATTCAGAGAGGCACCTTTCTGGCATGTTAAAATGTTAAAACTACTACTGTGGTACCTTTATCACAAAACGGTGTAATATGTTGTGTTTATTTTATTTTCAGATGATCTTAATGCCTGTTATTGTTCTAAATGTTCATGTGTCAGTGATATATTGAAACTAGCATGTTTAACGTGCGCTCTTGAATGTTATAACTTATTTATAATTGATAATACATTTGTATACATCTGAGTTTACAGTTTTTAAACGCATCTACTCTAGCTTGTTAAAAGTGTGACTCCTGAACTGTAAAAGCAAAAAAAAAACATGTAAATTTATCTTCAGATCTTCAAGTCTGTGGTTTTGCCTAGCCAGACACACACACACACACACACACACACACACACACACACACACACACACACACACACACACACACACACACACACGAATGCGCAATATTTGCAGATTTGGAAACAGATTGTTACATAAAAATGTGGGTAAATTTCACGAATTGCGTGCTGTATAATAATAAAGAATCATGAATGTGTTAAATTGACTGTAAATATTTGAAAACTGATGTGACTAAGGTCATTTGTAGTGGGCAGAGTGAATGACACGTGTAATGTGGAGGTAGATGGCAATTGTCATGTCTGGCTGCCTGTTAGTACTTTTCACATATGGCTTTTTTTAACTTGTATCTCTACTTCATGTGAAATAAATTCTGTTATCCAAACTTGTTTCCTGTTTTTCCTGAACTGTACAGTACTGTGTTTGTGCTACCGATGTGCAAACGTGTGAAAATACTCAGCAAAAACATTCTCTTTCCTGTAAGCAATCCTCTGTGTAACACATACTGTCTCACTGTTAATGTCACAGACCACTGCTCATATAGAGAACGACAATAACCCATGTAGAAACCTGAAGTACTCATTACTTTATAGCCAGGTTGTCACAAGTTCAAAAGTTCACAGTTGCTTTTCATTCACATGTTCTTTAGTTTAAACATTTAGAAAATACAAAGTTGAAAATGTACACATGCATTCTGACCATGTCTTGCTTTACCATGCCTATATTTGAATCTGTACTGTTGATATGTCACTGTGCTAAGTTTTAAAAAATTCTACTGTCTTGGAATTTTGAAGTACACTTTACGCAAAGTTGTGGCAGACATAAGGCCATTGCTTTCTATATTATATATTAATATATGTCTACTTCATGTTAAAGTTGGAGTTTGTAACTTACCAAGTTAAGCTTCCACTGTTTAAGTACTTCCCTAAGTGATTTTTAAAAATGCGATGCATACAGCGTACAAGGTCCACAGCCATCTGCTTGCCTTCCTCATTTTTTACCAATAGCAAAGTATGCCAAAAGTAGTATGACATTTAGATGTCAAATGGATAGGGTTTTATCTACAAGTTAGATCGTAAAAATCGCCTAGACCTCAGACAGATACCCCTCACTGGCTCTCAAAAGTCACGTGGGGTCCATAAAGTTAGTTTTATGGTTTTGGGGAGTTGACAATCTACAATATATTTCACAATCTCTAGAATGTTAAGTGACACTTTAACTGCCTGGTTTGGCTTGCAGGGGGATAAAATAGGTGAATACTTTTCCAGATGAGACACACTCTGCACAAATGCTGGTATGGTGGTTTGCTGGCCCAGAGTTTACTGGAGAAAACCAATGGGTTGTACTACGAAAGTAAGTCCTGCTGAAATATCTTGATTTTGTTTGGAAAGAAACCAAGCCATATGATTAATTGAATTTTCATATAGGAAAGGTCCTGTCAAATGTGCGTTCGAGTCAACATTTTGGAGAGTGGTAGATGTCACTCTTAACAGAAAAGAAAGGGTATTGTGAGGAGGTTTAGCTCAGGAGAATGACTGGAAAAGACTCATGATACAACTAATGTTATGCTAACAATTTTCCTAAACAAGACAACTTTGGTCGACAGTATAGGTTGGGCACTGCTGTACGGTGTTGTATAGTAAATGTAATTTAAACATTACTGAAAGCGAACAGTTAAGAGCCTAGTCTTTCACAAGGTGTCAGTAAAAGTGTAGCTCGTAATATTTTTCATCTGAATGTATTCTTACAACTCATTTTTAGTCTTCAAATGTGTTTCAGTAACGATCTTTCATTGTAGTGTGTGTGTGTGTGTGTGTGTGTGTGTGTGTGTGTGTCTGCTTGGCTTTCAGTTGACTGTAAATACTTTATGTAGAAACCGGACTGCCACCTGATATTTCTACTAAGTAAACAGCACACA
The DNA here is from genome assembly GCF_019279795.1 of Protopterus annectens. Classification (NCBI taxonomy): domain Eukaryota; kingdom Metazoa; phylum Chordata; order Ceratodontiformes; family Protopteridae; genus Protopterus; species Protopterus annectens. Next base: position 1,298,415,264 of record NC_056747.1, read on the forward strand.
GCTATATTCAAAATAGTATGGCATTCTACAACCAGACTATTTATGCAGCTATTCTCTCCTGCTCTCTGGGTTCCTTCAGTTTACTCTAAAAGGTACATTCTCAGGTAACACACAACATGTTATTTGTTTCCCGCTTTAAGAAAAAGAAGATGAAATATCAAGTCTTCAGCAAGGAATGTAATTTTTATTTGATCTCCACTCTGTATGTTAATACCTACGCTATCAGAATGTTATGGTGTGTCTGTCCTTAAATTTATTTATATTACTTAAGGAACATTAACTATGTCCAACATGTATTTTTGGATTTTTTCAAATAATTCTAAACCCGTGCAAAGTTGTCCTAGACTTACACCAGATAGTACATAGATTATTGTACACGCAGAACATGGTATAAGTACATTATATTCCCATTCGTCTAGAATATTAAGACAATTTCACGGAAACCTTTTAGATGAAAAAATCTGGAGCCCAGGTTATTTACCCGTTTATTGTAGAGAACAGACGTGTTTTATTTTGTTTACTGCTTTTTTTTGGCACTGTGACATCAAGAAGTTGGTGTTTCTGCATAAACAAAAGTAGGCTAACACAATGTGTGCAACTTAGTTTAGAAAGAGGCTTAATATGAGTACTTCGCATGTACTGGTGATTTTGAAATTAACATGTACTTTTTATCAACAAGGTAAAATAATGTAGCACGTAGACCTATTAGCAAGTTATTGATATGTACACAGAATAAATCCATCAGGGTGACCGAATAATGGTGAGAGCAAGGGCTGCGACTCATTTAGGATGAATGTTATTGCACCAGCAAATGAAAGAATAAGACGGTATGTTTTTTAATACTTTGATAATTTTGTGGTGTGTACTTGCGTGTATCTGTATTTATCTGCGTGAAAGCTTTGTGGGAGTAAAATACATAATTATAACTAAATGTTCTACTGCATTTCTATTGGTACTAAATGAAACAATGAGGTGTAAAAGAAATAGTCAGTATCATATGAAATAATTGCACCGAGTTTTTAGCACAGTACTGCTTGTACTTGATGGAAACAATGTGATTGGTTCCTATGTGTTTCCCTTACAATAAACAATGGTTGGGTTAATAAAAAATACACAGAAAAACTAAATTCAGGTTGACTAGAAATAAGTCTTGTAACACGACCACTGCTGTTCAGATTAGTTTTATGACTATGTAGAACTGTTAAAGAGCGTAACGTCATGAGAATATGGTCGTCACATCCTAAATGACCTCTATGTTCCAAATGTTTCTTAAAGTGATTTCATTCAAAGCTGTCTTGTCTTTATGTTCACTAGGATATTCACACACACACACACACACACACACACACACACACACACACACACACACACACACACACACACACAGTTATCGATGTTGGCCATTTTTAGGAAGCTTGCACAGTGCTTTTACTCTGTTTCGATCATATAAAATCAGTCGTTGATGTCACAGTAAAATTATTTTTCCTAGACACCTATTGCTTTCTTAAAATGTTTTTAATCTACAGTCAAACGGTTATTGTATGTGTTACTATGACATTTATTTGCTGCTATGTTTTGTTAGAATAAGTTTTGTATTTTACTTTTCAAATACTGGTTTGTTCTGCTGTTTTGTCCGGCTGCCTGTTTCAAGAGCAAAGATTTGCAGAATTCAGACTATTCTGTCATCATTTTATTTCTCTCTTTGCTGATACATTGAGGAAGTCTGGGTGAGTAAACAGGAAAGTAGACTAAGCCAGCAGAAGGGACCGAACTTATCTCAATTTTCTAAAATATTTATTTTTTTCCTTCTTACTTGGCGAAGTAAAGGCAAACTATATCCATTTTTTTTCTGCACACATTGGCAAAAACACTATATCTTAAAAACGACAGCACAGACCCTATCATCTCGTGTTAGGTATATATCAAACTTTTTCCAGCACTTGAAACCTACAACTTCAGGGATTATTAGTGTGTGTGTGTGTGTGTGTGTGTGTGTGTGTGTGTGTGTGTGTGTGTGTGTAAGTGAAGTGCGTTTCCGAGCTGTATTTACAACATGTGAGAAAATCTTGTCATTAAAGTAAGCCAAGCAAGAGGTAAAAAGAGCCTGCTAATGTCCATTGAGAAAGGGTTGTGCAGTAGCATTTTCTTAACATCAACTACAAAACTGTAAAATTAATAATTAAGTTAAATAGAACATCGAGAATGATTCAGAAGTCAAGTAAAAATGTTTTCAATGATTAAAGTGTCATTTTGACAATATAATGAGGCTTTGCATATTGAGAGGAGAAATCACTGCTCATATCTCATCAATAATTCATAGAGAACGGGATCATTTGGAGGTCACTAGACTAGTCCAGCTTAGCTTCTATTGGGGGGGGGGGTAGCAAACCTTTCTATCACAATACATTAGTTATATGTCGCACATAGCACTATGCCGTTTCAAAAAAAAACTACTCTTAATTTAACTTTCTTGTATTAAATAAATTGTATAGTTCACTAGGTAGTCACAAGATGTTCACAGAATATTTCGCTTTTTAGCAAATGGTGAAAACAAACATGTTTGCAGTTCAGTATCGCAAGAGTCATGCAAAAATAATATATTTAGTTGGAGCTAATTACAGAAATGCAATGTTTTTATCACAATATAATAGGTGACAACATTTTTGGAAATAAAACAGATGACAAACATTTGTTTATAATTTCACGTTAAAACATTTGTTAATTAAGGCTGCTTTGGCTGTATAACTTCAGGAATTCTATTTGCTTTTTTCTTCAGGTGAAGTCTGCCATTTGTTTTTCTTCCATTCAAATGCTGAAATTAAGGAAGTCAAGGATATAGTCCATAAAACGGTGCCCCACATAAGGAGCTGGTGGTTTGTGTAGTAATTTTTTTTTTAGAGCTCCTGAGTGTGAATTTATTAATGTGATAGACTCTGTCTCTCTGACACACACACACACACACACACACACACACACACACATTACTAAAATAAATAACTGGTTTAAGTGTATAAGCGCTGTCTATCGTTTTAAAATATTCAGATTTTTTTGATTTTCTGGAAAGAGTGGAAGTTAATGATTAAAAAAACGGCACCTGTGAAAGGCCTGTCAAGCTGTAAGGCCACAATATAAAAACATCGATATACTTTCTGGACTAAAGTTGATAACTTAAATCGATATGTAATCAGGGAACATACGGTGGTAATGTTGAAAGAAAAGATTTTAAAGCGGTGTGTGTAACACCTTCAAATGGCCAGCAGAGCACGCTTCAGACCAAGTTCACAGTCATTGCGTCTCCCTGTTTTACCAGCACCACAACTGGTTTTATTTGCGCCACTTGAGAACATTTTTAAGAATGCATTTAGGTTGACTGTTACAACTCTTTTAACCAAGGAAAACCGAGTAGCTAATTATTTTATTAGAACTCACCTATATGACATCCAGGGGAGAAAATATTAATAGTCAAAATCTGACATCAGTTGTAGGTTAACTCTCTTTTCCATTGTAAAACTGGAAGGTGAGCGACGTAAGTCCGTTTGTGTGCTAAAATAAAATTCTGTAAAGGACAAGAGGAAAAAAAAAAAAGAAGAAGGAAAAAAAACTAAAAGACATTAGTTTCTGAAGGCGATGAAGATGACTATGGTCTTTGGGGGGGTTGTTAGTACAGCGTTATAGCCGAAGGGGTCAAAAAGTTGAGGGTCAAAAGTTTACGCTGTGCGTGACTCGGTGAGCTGCTGCCAGACGAAGGCTGATGTCAGGGGTATAAAAAAGGAAAACTATATGCCCCCTCCCTCCCTGCTTATGGGCCCGGATGAGAGAAAATGGTCGTGTGCTAAGAAAATGCCACTTCGCTATAACAAGAAGTGCAAAGAAAGAAAATGGCGTGAAAAAGCAAGACTTTGTTTATGCTGTGCAGACATTGCCGAGACTTTGTGAGATGGAGGTTAGAAAGAGAAAGGCAAGGGGGAATATTCGTGCTTGTGTGTGAGTGTGTGTTGAGAGATCTGCTACTTCCTGAAAGGAGCACAGCGAATCCAGATAAAAAGGCAGCTATGGATCAGGTCCTTTCTATTTTCAGTAAAACACAGTAAAGGTGCAATCAGACACAATAGTGGCACACTCAACTGGTTGCACACTATGTGTGACAGAATTTAGCTAGATGGGTTATTTTCCATGTTTAGATTTCACACCTTTGCTCGGATATTTATGGGAAGGTAAAGGGAAAAGCGAGTAGGTTAACGATTTCTCGCGTGTTTAATGAGAACAAAATAATTTCAAAACGCTGCCGATTTTAAAACAAGTTACACATGTTTATCTTATGTAACTATATCAATAAATTAATTTTTTCAGCTTTATTACATGCCAAACAGCACTGCGTGGTAAAACAAAAAAATAATGTTGCAGTTAACATAATCATTTAGCATTAACAATTTCGGGAAATCATAAACTTAACATCTAGCAATATGCAATTTGGAATAATAAATTAAATGTTTACATATCCTTGTAACATTGTATAGACATAATCTAATAATCTTTGAAGTAATTATAACATATAAGTTTTTTTAACATTACAACAAACGTATGCTCTTTAACTACCATACGTTTACAAGGCTTGATTCTTGAGATGTACACTTTCCTTACTTTTCACATAAGTTTGTTAATGGAAAAGGATGCCCTCAATATATGACTGTAGCCCTATTTTCCGTTACATTTATCCTGCTTGGCATGCTTGTTTAAAACACGCTGACCATTTCCTACGAATGTATCCGAGCTGGTTATGTTTTTAATAACACATTCAGAAATATAAAGCCATGCGTTTTAGACTAGTTGTGTTTGTTGGTACTATAGGGAGCAGAACGCAGTTCTAGTTTAGAATGTGACAATGACATTAAGGTGATGTAAGACTAAGAAAAACATATTAAAGGAAATTAAATGAAGGGCATTGGGTGAAAGTGTAGAAAATAAGGACTTTAGAAGGAGAAGAAACCAGGTTAACAGAGAAACAACAAATGACAGAAATGGTCACGTGTCATTTCAGTAAGGGTGGCGTCTCTAAATGATTGTGTAGATGTGTACGTGTGTGTGTGTGCAACCACACACACACACACACACACTATATATATATACACACATACACACACACACACACACACACACACACATATGTACTGACTGATATACTGATATCCATGTGTTAATCTGATTATCATACATATGTGTGCTAACAAAACGTTTTTTTCTCAATTAAAACTATTAATATTCAATGGTATAACCATGCTATACGAATACTAGCTGCATGTCTGTTTTGAATTATCTGTCCTCTTTCCAAGATTGTTCTTCAACAATGGAAGGAGTGAATACAGTCCAGAAATGTGTGATTTGCTAATGTTTCCAGACCTTTTGTTTAAGTAAACTTTAATTTAGTACACACCGTAAAATAAATACCTCTTATGTGGGAAACCATCCTATTTGACAGGTGCCTAAACCAGATAGTTAAAGAAACACAAATAGCACAGAAGAAAATCGTTCTTATAAATTCATTTATTGTGAATTTGCTATCACTATGTCTTGTCAGTAAAAAAGCTGGAATAAATCTCAAGTTATTTTTTACTCATTTTTCTTCACTTTCAGTTATTGGAACAAGTAAATAGTTAAGCATGGATTCTGAAAATGCAGTGTTGTTGTGTAAAATATTAGGGTGGGGCTGTGCATGGATTATTAAATATGCCTGCATCATTTTGTCAAAAACGACATGTTTGAAGTCACAAATGTAGTATTTCTTGATTTAGGCCTGGTTTTAATTCCTGTACAATGTTTATGTTGAAATGTCAAAGGTCTTCTCAAGTCTCAATTTTTGGAGTCTAGTGTATATGCTTTGTTCCCTATAATACAAACTGGGCCATGGAGTCAATTTAGACAAGGTTGCAAGGTATAAGGAACACCTTGATTACTAGTATACATGCATAGGTAAGGGGGGGGGGGGGCTCTTTCCATTATTGTGTATGTCGATTTCATTTTGTCAGTGCTCCAACGTTAACTTAAAAGATTCTAATGCTCACGATTTCTGATAACAAACCGCCATTTAAAGTCTGTATTGTGAACAGATGTCAGAAACCTGATTTTGCTATTTTGTAGCGAGAAATTCCTTACTATCATCTTCGTAGAACAAATATGTTTCTACAGGTTTCTAAAATATTACAACTTCTTAAATATTGGTGTTTTATCTTTTTTTTGTAATAACACTTTTTATGTTAATAACGGATCTTGTGTTATTTCGTTTTGACTTAACATAGTTGAGGTTGCTACCTAGCCTATGGCATCTCAGTTTTAAATGAACAAAACACCTATGATCTTGTTGTAGTATTTGACGTTGCAGTTATTATTATTAGAAGTAGTAGTAGTAATCATCTTTTATTATTATTATTATTATTATTATTATTATTTAGTAGTAAGTAGTAGTAGTATTCAATTATGTTAACTTCGCTGTTGTAAAGCTGTACATCAACCATCCATTTAGTTAAATGGGAGATGAAAAGGCTACATTTCTAGATAAGGGGCAACTTGTAAAGTTCACGGGGATTTTCAGTAAGTTGTTAGGTGCTAGGCTGGTGCAGTGTTGCAGCAATTGTACAGCGATGCAAACATTTGAGTAAGCTGTCTTGCCAATGTTAACAATAGCCAAAGTACAGTAAGCTAGTTATGTTTTGCTGCAATAGCAGAAATATTTCACACTATAGCAAGTGTAATGGATTTGCCAGCTACTGCTGAAGAGTTAATTCACTAAATTAGAAAATTAATAATTGTTTGGAGAATAATGAGACAAAGTGGCCTGAAATTTGAAAAGATGCCTTGGAGTCAGCAGAGCTGTTATAAATAAAATCATTGCCTAGCCATTTTTCTCCTGCGTAATGACTTGGGTAAAATGCAGGCAGCTATGAGAGCCTATTACCAAAACTGCAAGTGGGTGAGCCAGGGCGAGGGGTGAATCGCAGGTCAGCGCGTCTAACAAATATTAAAATGTTCGAGGGCCGCATGACACGCCTAGCTGTTTAACAAAGACGTCCAAAGCAACTTTGAGATTAATACGAAAACTTACGGGTTGAAAACAATAATACTTATAAGAACCAGTTACTTTAGTGGACCATATACGCTCAGAACAGCTTGCTTTCATTTAAGACGCTGTGTAGCTGTTGTACACCTCGTACTGGATCGAAATATAATGATTTATTTTATTTAAAAGATAACAGTAGATATTGCGCGTGGGTTGCTAATTTGGTTTTCCTCTTCTGGAAAGAACTTGGATTCGACCTTTTCTGCATTGTGTGAAGTGGATCTTTTACTCGAGTCCGTACAAAACAATGCTACACAGAGGTAGGAGTGTTACACTCTGTGGGATCACACGGAGGTCATGCAAGCCTCTGCAACCTGTGGCAACGAACGTCTGGGGGAAGCTGTGCACAACAAAGGAGGGCGGCAGCACCAGCACGGAGCAGTGTAGCCACCAGTTACTACATAGGTAGGGATAGGAGCCGTTAGCAGCGCGACAACAAGGTAAGATTGCATCCTTTTGTACAGCTACTGCCCAGAATGTGCAAACTGTACATTGGAAATGATGTGCACGTGTCGGTCCTGGCAGGTGCTGAGAGCATAGAGCACGTGCTGTGGGCCTCTAGGCTACGTGCGTTTGGAATCTAAAACTGTACAAACCGAGGAAAATTAAGCAATATTACTGCAGTAATTCAAAAATGCTACGATGCCACAGCTTCTTGTGAAAAGCATGCACTGTATATATGCATTGTACTGGCCTTGAGAGTGGGTAAAAGTGGGCTAGCTTGAAAGTCTTAAGTATCCATTGAAATCGCTAGCAAACTGGATACCAAAATACATACGGGTTTTAAAATCATTTAAGAAAGCAGATGTCCATTTAGCAGTAAATATAGCCCTTCCTCATCATCTACCTGACTTGAGTTGACACCTTTCAAAATAAGACTTGGGGTAAATGTAAGAGCTGCAGCCACTGCCACTTTTCACGCTTGGTATCATTTCGAATACCAAGGGAGTAGTGCCCAGCATAGTACAGATTCCCCATTTTTTGAATTGCCATTTAACTTATTGTTTATATGCGTTGAAGTAATGAAGTCTTCAGGGCTGTTTGGTTACTAATAGGCATAGCTTAAATGTTCTGATGTTACTACTAGGCATAGCTTAAATGTTCTAAAAGTGTAACACGAGGCACCAAAATGTCACTTGCCTGAATTAGCATTTTTATAGGACATGCAAAAGGAACATTATCTCTCTATCTCATTTTGACTTTGTGGTTATATTGAAACAAAAGGAGATTTCAAAAAGTCTTATGTTAGTATTAAGAAAAAAAGTTAAAATGTGCAACTTCCACACAGAGACATCTGCATGTTTTCCAAGCCTGGGTGCACATAAGGATACTTTCCCGACAGCAGGCTCATTTATGAAATACAATTAATTAGATACAGGTGCTAATATCAAAACCAGTGCACGCGGCAGGTCAGCTAAAATGCACTGCACAGCTTACTATCAAGGGGTCCATCTTGTGTTCATGGTAGTTAGTAATAAAATTGGTACACATACCTAATGCAGGGTCTGTCGCTTGCATATTTTATGTTGCTATGTTCCTCAAAGTCCGTCCTTCTTCTGTTCTTGTAGCAGATGCCCTAGGCAGAGCAACTCACGGGTATACCTTTGTTTGGAGGCAACACACTTAAGTTGTAGTTTTCCTTAGGTTGTTAAAATAGGCAGTATTTTTCTTAATGAATTTTTTTGCTAATACTCATGTCCTTCCACCAGCTCGGCTTGTTCTTTGAACTTTACTTAACAATTTATGACCTTACTGACAAAAGTCAAGAATTCTTTATTCTCTCTCTATCAGGATGTGAAAAGGTTAATGTTTTTAAAGCGTTTGAATATTTTATTGTTTTATACCACTTCATCGGAAGTGAAACGCCTTTGATCCCAGGCTGGGGTTGTAAACATAAATAGATGCATGCCATAAAACTGTGTTGCCATTACCCACTGTTAAACAACCGTTTTCTGTGAGAAATAAATTACTTTTAATTCAGAAAAGAGTAGGTAGCTGACAGCATTTTACTAAATACTATCTGAAACTTATGTGTGGAGGTGAGAGCCAATGAAGTAGTCATGTAGGCAGTTGTTGAACTCCCATCTAAAATACCCTTATTTCATCATTATCATTAGATGAATAATTAAATAGTACACAAAGAACTAAATTATTTTTTCTATTCCAGAAAATTAATAAGCTATATTTTGTTTAATATACATTACCCATAAAAAAGTAAAAAAAAAAAAAACAGAAATTTGACTGCGGAGAGCGACAGCATGCTGCTGCAGACTTATTTCCAGTTTTAAAATTTCAGATCATTAATATCGCCGATTGCTCAAATAAATATGTATGTGAGATGCACGATGTTGCTATATGATCAAGAAAACCTGTACACCAGCAAACTAACATGCAGGATTTTGATTGGAGATGAATGTGGAGAACATTGTAAAACTTTTTTTCATAAGTAAAAATAATTAAAAAATGGAATTGTAATTCCAGCTGTGGTGTGTTAGCATCAGTTAACTGTTGTTTTACTGGGCATTGCTCCATTTATTTCGGTTACCTGAGTTTTATTTCAGCAAGGGCTGCAATATTCATATGCAGTTACATTGTATAAATGGGTTTACATGGTGCATATTAAATAAACATTTGTCAAGCCGAAGATCTTTTCTCAGTTAAGGGTACTAGAGCTGTCTTCTATATATACCCTGTAGATCCGAATTTGTGTGAACAGTTCTGGGGTCACAAATTCGTATCTAGGGGAGTATTTAGTTGACTCAAACACTACAGTGATGCACCAAGAAGAAAGAAGATGGAACATGGCAACACCTTATATAAAACAAAAGAATTTTCTCTGTAAAGCCTGCGTTTTGGGAATTTATAGAAAGGATTGAAATACTTGTTGTAATGTGCTAAACCTGATGTTTTAGGTTAAATCCCTTTTAAGAATTCGTACACTCTTGTATTTATTTATGTCTTCGGGTTAACTCTTGGAACTTATCAGTAATATATATTAAAGTCATCAAGTTTTCGTTTGTATTTAAATTAAGCATGTCTAATGCAGTCAGCTTTTTTCAGGAAAAGATGCAGTGCTGTTAGCATATAAATGATAGCACGTGTGTAATTTGTTCATATTTGCTCGCAATCCTTTTTATTAGCCGGTTGCTTTGTAAATTTCAGACAATGTTTCACATATTGGTGTCAGTAACACGAACGCACAACATAACATATATAGTTCAGAATTGTGCGCATCAGCCATCCATAAAAGTTGCTTTGTAAATTCCAGCCAATGCCTCGTATCATCTGATCATTTGGTAGATGTAAACCAAAGATTGTCGTACCTTAGCTGTTTTCTAGACAGATAGTATTAATTTATATGTTAGTTCAGTCGATCCAAGGCACATTTCCTATTCAGGCTTTCGTTCTCATTTGCAGGGTTTTAGCCATTAAAGTGAGTGGGCGCCGTTATTTCAGATTTAGTTTAGTTTTATTTATGGGGAAGGGGGGCAGGTGTAAAATACTAATACTACCAATAATAATCATACTGTTAAAGAGCGACAGGTTTCTAACGCATCTTAATTATGTGAGCTTTATCAAGTAGTGTGTGTGTGTGTGTGTGTGTGTGTGTGTGTGTGTGTGTGTGTGTGTGTGTGTGTGTGTGTGTGTGTGTGTGTGTGTGTGTGTGTGTGTGTGTGTGTGTGTGTGTGTGTGCAGACAATTAAATTTATGGTTAACTCAAAAGGGATGGGATGGATTTTTTTTTTTTATTTTAATGCATTCACTCATTAATACTTCATTGTTTATGCGTTTAAATTAGATTTTTTTTATAATTTCAAGAGGTTTATTATTATTGTTTATTGAATTTATTGTTCTCATACTGTTTTTCTTTAATTTGTATACTATATAATTATTTGTTTAATAAACATATAGATTACTCCTATTACAACACAATAATTATTAGCGTTCTTGTGAGTAACGATTTGGGTTAGGGAATATTCAATTTAAATCCCATTTCCTTATCCGGGAATCATCAGAAACCTTGCTATTGGCTATCCCGGTCACATGGATTTCTAACTTTGTTCACTTGACAGTAAGTAGGAGGGTTTTACGAAACAGGAAAACGAGTAAAGGATAGGAATAAATTTAGTATATTTTGTGAGCAATTCAAAGAAATTAATGGCCATGAGTTCTTTTTTGATCAACTCCAACTATGTGGACCCCAAGTTTCCGCCTTGCGAAGAATATTCTCAGAATGATTACCTTCCCAGCCACTCTCCAGAGTACTATAGCAGTCAAAGACGAGAGTCAGGCTTCCAACATGAGGCGATGTACCAGCGGTCAGCCTGCAACGAACAGATCTACTCCTCCTGCCAGGGCGCTGGACACCAGCCGCCAATTCTGTCACCTCGGGGTCATGTTCATCCACACGCCGGACTCGGGAGGAATCTACCCGAACAGAGTAGTCAATGTGAGTCGGCTAGTCCTAGCCCACCGCCCTCCTGTAGCCAAAAGTCAATGACCCAAAGCACTTCTCCTAGCTCTTCCTGCAAAGAACCAATAGTTTACCCTTGGATGAAAAAAGTCCATGTAAACACTGGTAAGTGAACTAAGGCGTTCAGCTTTATACTGCCTCACACCTTAAAGACTTGTAAAAACCTACTGCACCCATTATAAAATCGCCATTCCTTAGATTTACGATCGCCAGTTTGCAGGGCAGTATAATTACATCCTCCATAAATTTTTATTGCAGTACTTGGCTAAGTGTCTTTGAAGTCCCTGCAATCTCGCTTCTCGGATTTCTTGCAGGGTTTGAGTTTTATGGCTGTGATAGACCATAAGTTCCGTTTTATGTCTTAGAGCTTTTGCATGTAAGTGTCTCACTATGTAAACTTTTGTAAATTTTCTCACTTTTCATTGTTTAGGAAGGTGTTAAACTGTAATAGAATCAGAACTGCAATGTGTGTTTCTGCAGAACAGGAAACTATAATTTGTGCATTTTTCTACACAACGTTAAAGTATGGCGTGTACATTTGTGAGTAATTTTAAAAATAACATAGCTGCAAGTTACTTTATGAATAGTGTTAATTAATATATGGATCTCTAGGCATGTCTTGTTTAAAGCACATGGGTTGTGAATTACTTTATGTGCTACACAACTAAAGTTTGTACGTCTCCTTTCCATAATAGAGCCACATTTTTATTACTCTCTGAAACTTTAATCGGTTTTGCAAAACTTATGCTGACCCTTTGAGGGCTCACGAGTAACATGCTGTATTTTTTTTTTCACATTTGTTCAGTAAACCTGAATTATACAGGAGGTGAGCCGAAGCGGTGCCGTACTGCATATACCAGACAGCAAGTGTTAGAGTTGGAGAAGGAGTTTCATTATAATCGGTATCTAACCCGGAGGCGCAGAGTTGAAATCGCTCACTCTCTCTGTCTCTCTGAGCGCCAGATCAAAATATGGTTCCAGAACAGGAGAATGAAATGGAAGAAGGACCACAAACTCCCCAACACAAAGATACGGTCTAATCCTTCATCCACTTCTAATTCGGCTGGTAATCATTTGTTACAAGGGTGCGCCCAGAACCATTCCAGCGCACCATCAACCAACCTATAGCTGTTTTTAACCAAGTATTTTACACTAAGAACTGTTCCCCAAGACTAAACAAAGGGGTCTTTTATTTATAAAAGGGAGAATATTCAGCTAAAGGACGCATTTGTTGTTTCACTCTTCCATTTAAACGAGAATGTGGAGTGCTTTTATATTTGGCAAAGATGGATCCATGTTTCATCTTTAATCACGCCAAACTCTGCCCCATTTGTCATGTTTACTCTTCGGTACAAAGGATGAACCTTATGTCTGCCATTACCTCGACAGCCAACGCTCACTTTAATAAATGAGCTTCCATTTCTTCACTGCGAACTGTTTTTCCCGCTATCACTCATGAAAATACAAATATAAAACTGATAAAATGTATAACATGTAACAAGTAATAGCAAAACGAAACATAAACTCCAGTGAGTTTGACCTGTCTGCTAGGATGATTTATGTATGTTATTCATTTTTTATGGACCTGGATGTATTACTTTTGTAAAGGAGTGGGGTACAAAAACCGAAAAGCTGATAGCAATTAAAAAGGAATTAATGAGAATGGAATACAGTAATACCCCCCATGATTCTATACCAAAGCTGTAGTTGCCTCCAAGCGTTCTTTGTTTTTGGTTTAGTACAGTAATTGCAAAACAGTAGCTGGGTGTAGTTTGCATATGCAGACAGTGTATAAACCCGATATATTTCTGTACTGAATTAATAAGACATGGCACATGTAAGCAAACATACCCACTTCTTCTGCATTTAGGCATCCAAGCTCATGTGCCAGCAGTTACTGTGCCAAGGACAGGTATAGCTTGTTTTAGCTTGTAGTTTGGTAAGTAAGTTATATGTTCTCGTGAAAGACCATCGTGTCATTTGTGCATAGTGAACACAGTAATAAATGTTTTTCTGACTAGAACTTTTGGTGGTTTGGGTTGTAACTTCAACTTTTCGTGTGGAAAAAGGATCTTAAAAGACATTGTGCTGCATCCAATACCGTATTTCAGTATAACTGTTTATATTTGATATGCATAAGCTCTAAGTGTGCAAATTACATACATATGAAATCAGGTCTCAACAAGTTTCAGTTAATTGTGCATTCAGTAGACAAAGTAATTCATTTCATAATCGTGGCTTCTAGGGAATTCATAGTTTTACTTTAAAGTTCTTTATTGCATTCGAGAGCATGATTCTCACCCAGATGTTTCTCGGTGATTGTGGATTTTGTGTGTGTTTTTATAACACAAAGGGAATAGCCACTGCAATAGCTCAAACTCTGACAACCAAATAGATAATCAAGAAGACAAATGACTTCTTTTGTGAAGCTTAGCTCCCGTATTAATTTTCATTTGGTTTCTTATAGCCACTATTGAAAATGCAGCCATGACCAAAATATACGAGTTATGGATTTTAGCTGCAGAAAATCTGAAAAAGAACTGCATCCATACAAAAGATCATGTAATTTGAATATATAGATTAATAGCCTGACAGTGTGCGTGTGTGTGTGTGTGTGTGTGTGTGTGTGTGTGTGTGTGTGTGTGTGTGTGTGTGTGTGTGTGTGTGTGTGCGTGTGTGTGTGTGTTGGGCAAACTCTATGAAATCGAGAAATGCATTCTATTTTTAATTTACTTTTGTGGATCATGAGTTCTTTCAGTTTTTTTTTTTTGAGAGGGGTGTGTATACTGCAAACTGCAAATCTTTGCGATTTCATTTAATTCATTCATTAATTTATTTTCCACTTGTAAACTGGAGATTTATGAGATTTTGTCTGTCTTTGTGTAAAATAAACTGTCATACGGGAAAAGGAAATATGGAGCATTTTGGTCGCCTCTAAGATTTAGTCGGTTGCATGTGATGTATTTGTTTATTTTCAATTTAGTCTGAAACAACAAAGCAGTGAAGCCCGTATGATATCTTACTGATATATTTTGCTGGCCATACACATTTTGTCTTATTTCCTGAAAAAAAAGATAGTTTATTTATTACTATCTTCTTGTGTGATGATTTATTTATCGTATGCTGTTTTGATAGGTACCGTCATACTGCTTAAAAATCTAGTAGTGTAACTACAAAACGCTTTCCTCCTAAATCTTTACAGAGTATTCATAATGAAATCTGTTACCCTACATCGAAACCAATGCTGGTGCAAAGAAAAGTCCTAATAGAAGATAAAAAGCCTTCTATACAACATAAAGTTCACAGGCATTATTTGTAGACAGAGGAAAGAAAAATGTGAGAATTATACAGAAAACCATTAATCACTCATTCCTTTTCTTTAAATACTTCTCTTCCATTGTTATTCAACAGCAAATCTGAGCAGAGCAGCGCTGGGAAAGTGTTACATCTCCTTTGCGATCTACAGAAAATGATCTACTTTCAAGGTTTACATTCGCTGCTGGTTTGTACAGAAAAATACAAAAAAATGAAGACAGTCCAGAGTCCGTTCGAAAGTAGACCCGAATTCAAACAAGGTAACTCTAGCATGTATGTGTCTGTCCTTGATTTTGCACTCTGCCACAATGCACAAAATCAAGTAATTTCAGAAATCCGCAAGAATATGGCATGTGTAATATATGGATTTAAAGACCGCAGTTGTGAACCCAATATTTAAAATGTTAGCCTTTGTTGTTGGTAATTATAGATGTATAGACATGGAAAAACAAAATAAATGAACTTAAACTGGTGCGCAGACCCACCTTTCAATGCAGGCACATTTTACTATAATAAATTGAAAAACAGCAAACGTAGTGAATTAAAAAAATCTCGATGATTATATGACACAGTTAAAGGCAGACAGAATGTTCCAGAGAGACAGAGGAGTCTAGTGTGTTAACAGTTTTGATAATGCTCTTATGTGACGACACAAAACTCTCATCTTGAAGAAACACAGCTGTGTCTATCTGCAGATATCAATATCTCATTATATTTTATGCATTCAGAAAAGAAATGTGTAGTTCCATCATCAATTCTGTTACTCACACCGAGAGAGGCCTATTGCTAGGCATTGCAACAAAACACTAAATGCAAAATTACTGAACTAAACCTGCACAAGCACAACACAATTCCCTTCGAAGCCAATTTATTTGTAGACCCACCTGCAGTAAGAAGTCATATTTTGTACAAACAGATTGTAGGAAAAAGAAAGAAAGGTCATGCACACAAAGGCATTGTTCCCATTGAGCAGACTTCAGTTGCTAACAATTCGCATATTTTTTATTTATCTATTTAAGTATTTGTACAAGCATAGATTTTGTTGTTGTTGTTGTTGTTGGTGCTGCTGGATCACACAGGTTTGCAGTAGAAACTAGACTGAAAAATAAACCGAATGCTGTCTTGTTCATGAAGGCTGAGACAGACTTTAAGTCATAAGGACAACTTAGTTAGGGACAGCAGTGTGTACAATACACATCCAGCGCTCAGGCTTGTGGTTTCCGAGATGGACAGGGACTTCAGTATACTAATAATGTAACAAAATAATCTTAGCTCAGAAGTCTGAGACGAATGCATATTTGTTCACTTCTGCATCCCTTAGAGAGCGAAAAAGTATTTTTTATATATTTAAGATTTTCTCAGTATCATGTGGTTTTCCCGCAGTGTTGTTGCTCTTTTCCTCTGTACTTTTGTTCATTTAATACAGTTGAGGAAAAGAAAACAATGTGATTTTTGGATGACCACAACTGCCCTGACGTGATTAATATAGCTGTTGCTGAAACAGAAGTCGAAAACAAAGTTTACTACAAACGATCTGCAACAGTGTAACATTTGCAGTGGGCTGGCTTTAAAGAGTTCATCCAGAGGACAAGTTTTCTAACCGATTACCTCAGTTTTTTTAGCCACAGACTGGCCTCTGGAACCCTTGACCTTTTTTGAACTGGACACTGCACTTTGAAAATTTTCAGTGTGTCTCTTTCCTCCTACACAACAATCTTAGGGTTTTTTCTTTGTATCCCTTTTTACAAACGTTATATTATTATTATTATTATTATTATTATTATTATTATTATTATTATTATTATTATTACTATAAATTTATTTACTCTGCATGGGTCTATAAAGAAATGGGTTTCAAAGGTAGTGGAGTTGTGCTTGTGGTACCTAACTCAGTGTTTTTGCATTTAGTGTCAGTTGTAGCACAATGCCTAGCTGTAGGCCTCCTTCAGTGATAAATAGTAGCAGTGCTATTACAGATCTGGCTGTCTCTAGCAACACTGGTTTATCCCTGTGGGCGTTCTCATCCTGTAAATCTGCATTTAAATATGAAAACAGACATCATGACTTCTTCCTCTAACTTTTGACCACTTTGTTATGTGTAGCATTTATCTTTGAAGTAATGACTTCTGCTAGGCCTGCTTGTTGGGAACATCAAATCATTTACTATATAAATTATTATTAGGTAGCAGACACGTTTCATATGTGTTCTGAAATGTCTTTAATTGTGTCTTGAAAAAAAAAGAGCTTTTATAAAGGAACTTTTTTCATTAGATGCATTTAAATCTACATTTTGTTTATTTGTTTGCTATATAGACCATGTCTTCACACAAGCCTTACTATAATAACATTTTTGTTAGAGGCATTTAAGTATTTATTTTTGTTTGTTTTCTATAGTCATATTCATAAAAGGGCACAGCAAACACACATGCCTAAACCAGATGCTAGACTAACAGAAATCCAATGTCATTATTTACTTCTCTGAAGCAGTTAGCTTTTACCTAACAGAAGGATGGCGATGCATCTGTTTCAAATTTAATGACATAATAAAACAACACGCAGTGGATCATAGTGTGACTGACTAAGGACTCCGTATTACCAGCTAACTTGTCTTCAGTTAAGCATTGCAGACAACTATGTCTGTCAAAGCTTTTTTTCTTGCTTGTAGTCAAGTATACATAACAAGACAAATGAATGATCCTTTAACATCTTAATATCTCAGAGATATTAATAAGTGGGAAACAACCAAAACTCCGTTAGCTGGTTATTCTGAAGTGTGTTAAGCTTTTATGGAATATTGTTTTCTGGTTGGTGTTTATGACAAGTCTGCCACACAACAAAAGAAGCATATGAATTTATTTAACGTATCACTTAGGAAGCCACATCCTTATAAAGTAAAAGCTGTGTTAACACATGCAATCATGGAGTATACAGTTTTTTTTTCATTTATTTACAAGACTGTCATGGGAAACAGTCATATACATGTCTGTCCATGTTTGAAGCAAATTTTACGTGCGCCTTAGTACAATCTGTAATCGTTTGCTCCCAGGTGTGTCAGCTTTAGTTTATTTAAAGTTAGCCACCGGCACAGAAATAAGAACTCTAGATTCCATTTAATAACATCGGTGTGTAGTTTAGTTTCTAAATAAAGGTCCCGCATTACATAACCCCTTTTGTGTTTATGTAACTCATTGTTTGTTCATTGTTAGGACAGCCTAGATGTTACTGTCGAGATTAGGTTGCTAAATCCCATACACCAAAATCTTATAATCATCTGATATTCTTTTTTATTATTTATTTAACGAAGTACATAAATTAAACAGCAAATAAATAAACTAGCACATGTAAATTCTAAGCACTGACAGATCACTGGCAAGCAGTGAGACTGACACTCTATTCAATTCTGGACCCAAACAATACCACAAATGCTCGACTTAATTTTGTAAGTAATGTAAATGTAACAAGTCGACTTTAGTACCTATTTTAGAAATGTTTTGCTGCTGTTTGTTCCCTACTCTGTCACTTCAAAAAGGCACTGAAGTGAGGACGTGGTAACGTTTTCTCATTGCGATGACATTCAGTGAAAGATTTACAGCCCCAATAAAACTGGCATTCATTCCTAAGGCATTACGCCCTGCTCCTTTGTTATATCTGAATTTGAAGCCTGTGTGAGCCTTTAATGCTTACATGCCTTACCAGAAGCAACATTAATTCCGTTAAAGTACTTAGAATAATATGCACCGATTTCTACACTTCATTTTGGCATCAAAGCCACTAAATGTATATATAGTAATAATGCGTTATATATATTTAACTTGAGTATGCGGACTTGCAATGCATTATAGAAATACAACAAATGTGCATTAGAAATGTGATGCAAAGAGGTTCAGTAAAATTATCAGCAGACTTTTTACCCCTGAACTCAAACTGCATGTTGCCATTACACCTTACTTATGTTCTGTGATGATTGCTGTCAGAATTGTTTATTTCGCGATGATATAATATGCTTTCTTTCCGCTTGTTTGTGCATGTTTCATGCATGTATATTTCTGTCTGTCTTTTGTCTGTTTATAGATTGGTCTGTCTGTCTGTCGTCTGTCTATCTGTCAAAGTGTATGGAAAGCGTTCTGTACTTGAATTACGGCCATGCTCATTTTTCTTGCAACCTTAATTAGAATAATCTCCTGTATTTAACGCAACATATTTTTGCTTGCAAGCAGTGCCACCCTTTGATGTAAGAATACGACAAATAACGATTTTTACAGTTACATTTTGGGGAATTTTTAATGAGGCTTATTTTAAACTGAGACATTTTATTGCAATTTGAGTGGCATCTCTTAAGACTACATTCTAGTTCATTAGGGGAGTTATTTTTTATCTTATCACTATTTATGAAGACACTGAAAAACTAATATAAACGCGCAATTACTTTTTAATTAAACGAATGTTTTGAAAAAAAAAAAAACATATCTTTCTCTATTTCTCTCCCTTGCTTGCAGTCCTGCCATGGCTTACCGTTATACAAAAACTGTTTTATTTGGGCCCCCAGGTACATAATCGCTTCAAGAATTCAGGTTTTAAGCTTTAATCCTACAATCCTAGGATTTCTACATGAGCGTGTCTCTTAAAAAATGGATATTGGCAGAATTAAAAGTTTTTCCGGTGAAATGCTATGGGTTTGATAGGACACCCAACTAAAGCCAATGGTTTAGGTTAGGTCTTCCAACAATAGGTGATGTGATGTTCTCCCTCTGATATTAAGCTTCCCATAAAGCGTTGTGTGTATGTAAAAACAAATATACATTATGCCTGTGTGTCTGTAATATGTGAAGACAAAATGCAAGCATTCTATGAGAATAATCCTTTACAGCAAGCTCCCATTTATTGAAATGGAGACCCAATAGTATTAGCAGTAACCCCGGAGACATCTGTAATACTTTAGAATATGAGCACCCTACGTGATTAATTATGGCACAAAATTATAAACACGGGTGTTGTTAAAATGGTGTTGCTCCAACATTTAGTGTGCGTGTATATATATATATATATATATATATATATATATACACACACACACACACACACACACACACATTCGCGTTTGTATAGGTTTCGTTGCATCCAGTGCCACACTTTTGACTTTACACTACTTACCTGTTCATCCTAATTCATAAAACAAAAACAGGAAAAATACGTTTATAGCATATTTAAGAAAAGAGAAGACAATGTTCGTGTAGAAGGTCATAGTGGTCCTTGGAGTATGAAACTGAGAGACCCCTTCCCCCTCCTGGTCACGTGATTCATTAAATAATTAATGCAGAGGTTGCAGAATAGATATGTATTCGTCAGGAAAATCGCAGACATGGTCTCCTTCTGTCTGACGTGAAATTCAACTGTCCTTTAAAAAACAAGCTTATACCAGAGAAAAAAGAGAGAGAGATAGAGAAAGTGAGAGAGAGACTGCAATAAAACAATTTTGGAGGCAGAGCCTGTCCGTGGTCTGGAATATTGTAAGTAACAGGGCTTCCCACAATCTGTTTGTATGTCCATGAAAAAATATTGTGCTTTTTGTATTATTATCGTAAACTGTGTCAACGAGCCATCGTTATTTCTGATCATTTGTTGTATTTGTGCGTGTGTTTGTGTGCCTGTTTATTTCCTTCTCAATATTGTAGAAGTGTTTTGTAGGAATGTACTGACTTCCTGATTCCACAATCTCTTCTTGATTTATTGCAATAAGCGTGTCAGCGACAGTGTGGCTGCCATTGTGTGTGTTTGTGAGAGGGTTGTGTTGTTTATGGTGGTGTCTATGATAAATCATTTCCCCGTGAAAATGATGTGCAAGTGATGATATTCTGGAATGAGGAAGAACTTCTTCTGGTTGTCTTCTCTTTCCTCTCCCTGGAGTTGATTGTTTCAGACCATTTACAGTAATAGATCAGCCACTAATATGAAAGCTGTATAGCTGGGGGTCTTAAATTACAGCATCTGTGATGATCAATTATGGAAGATTTGTATAAATTTAACAAAAGGGGAAGTCTCATTAGGCATATAAACACTGTTACAGAGAAATACTTTGTGTGAAAATTATAGCCACGAGTGTTTTATTGCAGGGTTCTTCATTTGTTTTTATACAATTTCTTTTCTCCTTCTTACAAAACGCGTACTGCTTTCTAACCCCAGCAAAATAATCTTTATTGATTCCTGTCGAAATCTGGAAGTCGACCGAGCAATTGAAGTTTAACTTGTTTGTCTAGGTTTGTAATATAAACATTTGAAGCCCTTTTTGTCATGCTCCTCTATTCAGTAGGTTGGTGCTGCGTTATGGTTCACCTTGCTGTTGTTTTTTTTTTTTTTTTGGTGTACACCTTAAAAGAGAGACAGGGGCACTGCTTTTAGTCTTTTCAACTGTGTGCAAAGTGGGGTGCTGAATCTGGCTTCAATATTATATGTGTATCGCAATAAAGAGAGGTATTTACAAAGGGTGAGTTGTTTCCACAACTTAACGTACTGTCAGGGCACATCATTTCAAGTAAAAAGACCCAGTAGGCTTACCCTATGATGCATTTATCCATGCCCAGTTTCTGCCTTCTCAAAAAGCACTTACTAAGATTGAATTTCCCATGTAAAGATGCTGCGAGTTTAGTAAGGTTTGCATACATTTTTCTCCAGACTAAATTCTTTCGCAGGGTTACTACATACTATATAAAGAGACTTGAGCATTTAAATATAATTAAAAAAAATAATTATTTGCTCTGTCGTTTGAGGTCGTTATGCTTATTATATAAAACGACTTTAAGATGTGTCCCTGCCATAATGCCTTGGACAGCACAATACAATAGGCTTGCTGTTCCTCTGTCCACTTCTACCCATTGTATGAATTCCGCTGTGTTAGCGCCGGTTATTATTTATAGATGCATTTGTAGAAACCAGAAATTAAATGCAGTTGCTACTCCCTAAACCGTATAGCTTTGCTTAAGTAAGATCTTAATCTCCAAAATTAAAATAATATGCCCTAAAATAAGTTAAATACCACTCAGTATCTGGCCTCTGAAGGCTGTTGTCGGTTACATAGCGGTTGTGAATAGAACATGTCATTGTTCCCTTGTGCTCTTTTATTCACTTTGGTTAAAATTACACTAGCCAAAAGTTTAATAGGCTGTTCAGATGGTGATCCCATGCTCTCTCCCCGACATTGTATTGCAAAGGTAGAA
>NC_056747.1:1298439874-1298447374 GCF_019279795.1 Protopterus annectens
ATATTGGCAAATAGCTTTTAGAATAACTGGAAAACAATAAGGAACTTGAAATAATGCTACACATATCGTGGCTATCTTTATATCTATAAATCTATGAACGTATTGCTTTATCTATACACCTCTCACCGACTCCCTCTCAGTGTATATCTCCATCTATATATCTACCTACCTACCCCCCCCCCCACACACACACACACGGTGTTGACGATGTGCTACGTGTGTGCAAAGAGCAAAAAGGAAGAAAGGAAGGAAGGAAGGAAGGAAGGAAGAAAGAAAGAAAGAAAGAAAGAAAGAAAGAAAGAAAGAAAGAAAGAAAGAAAGAAAGAAAAACAAGAGAGACCGATGTGTGTCTGTGGTGTAATTGGCAACTAATCCATTTTTACTGGTGTAAAGAAAGGTTTCTCAATATTGTAGCAAGAAAATGTCTCAGCAAATTGCAACCAATTCTGCTCTCCACCCTATTTTACCGTGCCATGTAGTAAAAGCGATTTGCACATAATCTGGTTTCATAAAGTTGTAAAATAAATACATAATTAGGAGTTATATCATAGTAGTACACTGTGCAAAGGACTGTGTAGACACTAAGTGCGGAAGGGAACACTGGGATGACATTTTGAGTGATTTGTTAAAAATTCTGCTTCAGTTCTGCTGTTAAATATAACTTTGCGTCAGCTTTGTCAACATGAAAATCCTGTTTTGCAACACAAAAATTGTATCAGTAATGCAGTGACATGTAAATCTCCTGTCGGTATTTGTTTATCATTAATGTGTTAATGTTTTGACAAAAAAAAAACTGAGTGCCAATGTCTAAGAAAAAATGAAAACATTAATAAATTAGTTTGGCATTGATATTGAATGCTGTGTGCTTCTAGACCGTAAAGTGTTACTGGTTTGATTCCCACAGCCTCCATTTGCCTAACCAAAGCAAGTCGGATAACCAAGCATTGCTCCTATGTCTCCCTTGAATAGAAACGTGCTGTCCAGCGGGCTTATCCAGTTTTCTTATTTATATTTTAATTTCCTTTTTCATTTTTTTCAATCCAATTTCAAAACACAATATAATGCAGTAAAATAGTTCATAACATTTACCCCTTCTGCGTGAGAGTCTGCGAGTAATTAGGGCTCACATAACAGAGACTCTATGAAAACCATGGCTAACTTTAATTTTAATAGACCACATGGTAACAATTTGAAATACAGGCAGGGAAAAACATCCACGGCTTCCTCTTGGTCTCTGGGAAATTCTTTCTTTTTTTCCTGGCAAGTCTTTTTTAGTCAGTAGTTGTATTCTGGTATAGTAACCAGGCAGAAAGCAGTGATACAGAATTATAGAAAATACACCCCCTGGAAACAACATCTTTAAACGGAATAGGTACCAAAAACCTTAATTTTCGTGTATAAAGTAAAGTCAAGCTAAGGTTTATAAAATGAATGGCCTTATTAAAGGAAGTTTGTTTCTTTATATTTAATGCAAATGGAATCTATAAATTAGTTATCAAATCTGCTTTAACTGTCCGGTGGTTACGGTAAGAGCAAATTCCTACCTCTTTTGCAGTCTTCTGTGTTAAATTCAAATGATTTTAAGGTTGTTGTTTGACTTTGAAAGCATTTTAAATTCAGGCAGATAGATTTAATGAAGGCTTAGCCTGGTTAAGAGCATCTTCTTTTCAACTAACAACCCAGAGCTTTTAAATATTAACTAAAGTGTCTAAGTGTACATTGAGATGTCTTTGAACACATGTTAAAATAGCCTACTTACCGCACGTGTGCTGTAACAGGACCTTGGCTAATGTTAGTAGTTACTTATTTTATGTTTGGTAAGCATAAAGCACCCCTAAGTAGTTAGTTTGAACCTTTAAGCAGTGAGCCGGTATCCGGTATTGAATATAAGAATGTAGGTGACTGAGATCTTCCATTTTAACTAACAGTAGCTCCTTTTTATGTTTGACTCTATTGTTTTGCAACCCCAGCCAACTCTTTTGTAATACTTGTATATATGTGTAGATATTTTGTTATGCTGGCACCGTTTTTTTCTCCAAAATATTTATGTAACTTAGGTCATTGCGTTTGTTTACTCGTTTTTGTGATGTATATATATTGACTACTTCATAAAAAACATTCCTTGGTGAGTAATTTTTATAAATATTAATTTTCACTGACTTTCAGACAGGTTAAGATTGCGGAATTCATTTGTGTAGGCTAAAAATGTCTGCTTAAACAATGAACATCCCGTTTAAAAAAATACCCCCCTGTAGTATTAAGAATTTCTGGCCTGTCGTATTTAACTGTAGTATAAGGCTTACTTAAGTATGGAATCCAACTGCAGTACATTTTGTAAACCTCTAGCCAAATTTGCACATTCACATGAGAACGTTTTATTGGTAAATGAGCTAGTGATGACCCTGAAAATATTGTGTAGTTTTAATGCATTACGCCTTAAGAGCACAAGAGTAAAATGAAATAAAATAAACCTACACAAATTGATAAAACCATTGAAGACGTTGTTTTTAAAAGTTAAAATTTATTTTCTTTTTACTCGCCACTCATTCCTGTGCATTCGAGCTAGTTAAACTTTTAGAGATATTAAGCACTTGAGCTGCTAACATTGTCGCATGCTCTTATTTGCTCTTTTTACGTATAACTAGCGTGTTGGTTAAAAAAATTGAGTAGATACAATAAATTTACGTTTACTTTAAGAAAATTTAAGTTTAGGTTTCTTCAACAAGAAAAATGTTTACAGACGTGTTACTACGTGATTGATCAGGAGTGTTTATTTCTCCATTGATAAGGCCTCACAAGAGTGCGCATTCGAAAAAAAGTTTATTACACTTGAGGCATGCTTATCACGTGATTGCATCTTGGAGACCATGGCTATTACCTTAGAATCGCCGGTTAACTCCCTACTTTTGTAATATTTTTATTATTCTGTACTGCAAATAACGCTGTGCTGCGACAGATCATTCTTGTGCAAAGTTTAGTATTTATACTTGAAATGTAATCATTTAGCAGGAATACACAGTAGGAGACAAGATATCTCATAATCACACCTTAAGAGTCTGCCCTCTATGAATAACATTAGACACTTTCATGAGAGACTACACTAAATATATTTAATTCTTTCCTTATAAATTGCTAAGGTTTATGCAACATGCAAGGATTGTAACACATGCCCATTAGAACTCAAGTAATCTAATGCACCTAGGGACAAACGATATAGTGATGAATTAGGGTTACTGACATCCAGTTAAATATTACCAGTGAGTACCGCTCTCTTCTAATTAAAAATTAACTATTTGTCGCAGTAAATCCCTTTCTTGGCAGACAGACATTGTGCTAGATTTAGCCATGAGGATGAGCTGGAAAAATCAAAGACATTTATAGCATACAATTTGACCAACGTGGTGTCAAATACAGAAATAAGTGAACTGAAGTGTGAGATTCCAGTACTGTTGTTGTTTGAATTTTAAATGTGGAATTAATTTAAAATCACGTTAACATTTAATGAAAAACACATATAAACAGAAAATAGTTTCCTCAAAGAAAACAACCCTTTAGTGGTTCGACCATCTGAGTTACTGATTTTTTTAATTTTCTTTATGTAATGCACTTTTTCATTTAGTAGAATATTTGTTTTCAGTCTTTTGCTACAGCAGTGTAGACATAACCAAATAACATAACTTTAATTTTTTTCTGCAGTGTCACCCCCATACATACATTTTAATTGGTGAGATGAAAATACAAGTTATTTAAACATTTATAACAGGAAATGTTTACTTTAAAATCATAAAACATGAAGAAATGTAATGTTGTGTTGCTGTCTATTTGCTGCGTAGTTATAAAAATCCAAAGCTATTACAAACTCTGTAAATTATCAGCTACAAACTATTTTAGCACAAGTCAAATGAGTTTAATTGTAATCCAGTTCTGAAGGAGTTGGAGCGTGGGTGTAAACCAAGCCCACCCCGCAGCAGCTCTCTCTAGCAAAGTGCTGAGCCCAGGTTATCAGTTTCACTTAGATCCAAAGAGGGAAACAGCAGAGATGGCAGCAGCAAAGCTTTCCAGCAAACAGAAAAGGACAGTAGAAGTCTAGATCCAACGAAGTGCAGTCAGTTTCTTTGGAATTAAGTTAAATCTGCTGGCTACAGTGAATCTTCTTGTGTGGACAATGTGGTCTGTGAAGGAGATGGGACTTCACTTAAGGAACAGGGTAAGAGCAGTCGGCCATCTCTGAAAGTTTTGAGAATTCACTGAAGAAAAAATACTTCGTTTAAGAAATCTGAAAAAAAATGAGAAAATGTTGACGTAAATGAGTCACGTGATATCATAAGTCAAGGCATTATTTTGGCATTTGGAAATAAACGGCCTTCTGTCCTCCGGGGCTACGATCAAGCAGTTGTTAACAAGTACTTACAACACCACGGTCCAAAAAAATGGGAGAAATGGGAGGAGGCAGCTTTTTGGCGGCGGCCGGTGATTTACTGAAAAAAAGAAAAGAAAAACAAACAAACAAACAAACAAAATTCAGTGTGGGTCATTAGAAAACCAGTAACCGTGAGGGTCAATTTTTTATTTATTTGGATGCAATTCAAAACTACATCCGTTGATTGATCATTAATCTGGTGAGTTATTGCTTTACTAAGCAAAGGTCATTTGAAGACAGAGTTCGAATCCGTCATTTAAAGACACAATGTCATTATTTGGTTTCCCTTATTTTCTTGTCTTGTTGTTTTTTTGCAACTAGATGGACTATTATCACTTTCTGATATTATAGCATTATTCACGTCTTGCGCTCTTGGAAATACGTTTTTATACTTTATTTTAAATACATCTCCAAGATACAGTTAAGACTCTAGATTTCAGTGAAATACACAATCCATAGCGATACAAACTTTAATTAGTTTTTGGACGTTTTGTTCACGATTCCCCTCTTTTCCGGTCGAGTATCACAAAGAAAGACCAAACGCAGTCGGTATTACCTTCCCTGTGAAACTCCTGCGCCATTGGCAGTTGGAAATATTAATATGCACATGTTCTTCCTTTTGCTATTTCTTCATATACAGGGATACAAACAAATGACTTATTAAAAGGTGCTGTAACCTGCTGCGTTTTGTATGCAACTGTCAAAGCAGATTTTGATAGTAAACGATTTCTTAACTTTCATTTCAAAACTATTTGGGTCGATGTGAATTGGCAGCACGGTTATTGCTGCTTATTCATTTAATTTGTATGTTTTGACTAAGCAATGTGGAGCGAAAACTCAGCAAAGCCTTCTTTCCCTTTGTTCTGCCCTGCCTTGTTGGAGTAAACCTTGTGGTATGGATATTTGAGCAGTGTATGTACCCCTTTGAGTTTATACTACACAACTTTATATATTCAACTCACATCTAGACAGGGAATAAAACAATACAAAAAAAAAAAAAGAAAAAAAAAAGAAAAAACAGGTGAGGGGGACTCTTGTGAAATGGACTTATGCCAACTCCATGCTTCGAACATGTGAAAGTAATAACTCAAATGCATTAGGCCGCAGACAGATTAAGGTCAGGAAAGCCTCTTTCTGATTTATGTGTTTGGGATGTTGTCATAACTAGAGCGAGTTTTTTTTTTTTTTTTTTTTTTTTTGTAGATAAATAAAACATAAGTATTGTGTGGAAAAGTCAGCATTTTTAAAGTCATCATTGTGCACAAAAAGTAGTTAGACCATGAACAATACAAATAAATATATACAGTTTCCAATGGGTGGGGAAAATAATAATCAGAGTCCAACGTTTTGCCTCCTATGAGAAGAATTTATAACCGCTACGTTTTATTTGGGATATACTGAATGCATTAGGATACTTTGCTGGATTTATTTCAACGAGTTTAGCGTGTAGTGACTTCCAAATACAGGTGAATTTAATATCAAGGCTGATTAATATTCGTTTAATATGTTAAAACCACACACCCAGTTGCTTATTATGCATGCTTACGACGCACAATAACATTGCAAATATTAGTAAGATCTATGGGAATACATAGCTGAACAGTATGCACATTACTCATATTGTGCAGAAGT
The DNA here is from genome assembly GCF_019279795.1 of Protopterus annectens. Lineage (NCBI taxonomy): Eukaryota > Metazoa > Chordata > Ceratodontiformes > Protopteridae > Protopterus > Protopterus annectens. Next base: position 1,298,445,927 of record NC_056747.1, read on the forward strand.
ATTTAAAGGCCACGTTTCACACCTCATACAATTCCAGAATTGTTTTGCCGGGTCAGCCTTCTCAATCACATTTTAACCATTATACTAGAAAACTGCATTTTAGTCATTTTCCACAGTAGACTATGCATTACCTTATTAATTATAATGGGACACATTATTGCTTAAATTGCTTAAAATATTCCATATACAATGCATTCACTTACACCTTTATTTAAAAACTGTAGTGATTAATCGTGTTATTAATTATCCACAATTATGAAGAGGGTATAAGTTTTTCCCCCCATGAGGAGGTCGTGTTTCTTCTAGTTCAGCCTTAGCAATGCGTTGCATGGACATTTTTGTCTTTCTGCCTTGCAGTTTGTTCTCTCCAGGAAGGTGCATCTGTTTTACATCTGTTGGAAGGTATTAATTTTTGGTGAATTACCGCACCTTGGTTGAAAGGCAGTTGCACGTAAAGGAAAAAAAAAACATTTATCGGTACAGTAATCAGGTCAGTATCATCTTAAAACCCTATATTCACTTTGAGAGCACATTTTGCGTTACTACACCCTCACAATCTGTCAGCCAACCTAACAAATTACCATCATTGCCATGACCTTTATTTTAACCGCAGGAGTTTAGTTACTGCTATAACTTTCAACTGTACTAGAGCCAGGAAGCTGCATTTATTTTGGTTGATTTCACATAAAATATGCAGTGTGATAAACTTGTGTCCTTACATGCAATCACACACACACACACACACACACACACACACACACACACACACACACACACACACACACAAAACTGGTGACAGAATTAAGTTGAACAACATAAATCTTTACGTCCCTCTGTATTAGAAACAAGGCCTTTTATGGATGATCCCACAACTTCACTAAGGTTAAATAGCACACACAATTGTAGATTATGCATACATTTAAGGCAATACTGGCTTTAACCAATCTGGAAACATTTAGTTTTCGTTTTCACCAGGTGACATCACAATGCGTGTAATATTTACAACAAAAACAATTTGTGCAAATTGTGCAATATTTGTGATTTATTCAGCAGAACTTTACTACAGAGGGGGGGGGGGCGAGATGGAGAGAGAGAGAGAGAGAGAGAGAGAGAGAGAGAAAGTCTTAATAAAGTTTTTTTTTAATTATTATAATCCTTCAAATTGACCCCTAGTAACAACTGCCTTTTAGAGTTACTGATTTACACTGTTTATTTATTTGCAGTTAGTTAACCAGGAAAGTCCACTGGGCCATTCAGAGCCTGTTTTCAGTGGAGGCCCGAGGAGAAAGGCTCCTCAGTACAATAATACAAGTAGAATTTTATAAAGTAGTAATATACAACTGACAAATAATTACCTTACAATTTGAAAATCCAATTAGCAATCCAGTGGCAAGACAGCTAGCAGTGACAATTACAACAATTTGAAGGTAATTAAGAGCATAGAGGAA
>NC_056747.1:1298452374-1298487374 GCF_019279795.1 Protopterus annectens
TCCTAACCCTTTAGGTCATCTTCCAATAGGGCACTGGAGTGGGACTGTCACGTGACCTCGGGGTGCCAATGTTCTTCCAGAAGGGTGTCAGGACCCTGGTAGTCGGCGAAAAAAGTTTTGGGAAATCCAGAGATGCAGAAAACGACATACTACGACAACTCAACTCTTTTTGGAGGATACACCTATCAGTCAACCAATGGTTTTGGTTATGATACGCCTCAACAAACATTCCAAGCTTCTTCTCATATTGACAGTGACTACCAGAGGTCTGCATGCTCGCTCCAGTCTCTTGGCAATACGGTCCCTAATGTAAAACCTAAAGACCTCATTGGAAGCTGCATGCGTGCAAGTTTACCCCCCGAGCATCATCAACCCCCACCTGTTTCACCGCCCCCCAATCCTCCAAGTAACTCCACCAGCAGCAATACCCAGCCAGGGAGTAGCAAAGCTGCTTCCTCAAAGTCAAGTATCAACTCAAACACCAGCTTAACTAAACAGATTTTTCCATGGATGAAAGAATCAAGACAAAACTCCAAACAAAAAAACACTTCCCCAACTGCAGGTATACTTGAGTATGTATACATGTGCGTGTGTGTGTGCGTGTGCGTGCGTGTGTGCGCGCGTGCGTGCGTGTGTGTGTGTGTGTGTGTGTGTGTGTGTGTGTGTGTATATATATATATATATATATATATATATATATATATATATATATATATATATGATTTTTTCAAACATTCCCGCTGTCAAATCATGCAGAGTGATGCCACTGATGCAAAGGCCTTGTGTTACTGTTGCAAACTTCAGTCCTGCTAATATGTTTGATCAACATATAACAACTGATCGTTAACTTAAAGTAACAACAAAATGAATGGCACACTAAAACCCTACAAGATGCCAAGAAACATGCATATTTGATGAATAACTGGTTTCCTGTTAGAGAGGGGATAAGGCAGGGGAAGGTAAGGGTAAACAGGGTTTTTGTTATTCAGTAATTGTGTCACTCTTAAATGTGCATGCTAGAATGTGCATATTTAGAATGCAGGAGAATTCCTTTTATATGTGAAACTCATCTGAATACTGAGAGCAAAGGCCGCTGATGCTATTTGAGCACTCTTAATATTTGTATACTGTTTGCTTGTTTGTTTTACATGCAGGAAAGATGTGCACTGTACTCCTGTGCTATGATCAAATTTTCTCAAAGTAGGGCAGCTCTGGAAAGCACATCTGTTAATAAATGCCACCATTATGGAATTACTGACTAATGTAAAGGGGTTAAATCTTTGTGCCCGATCAGGTTTATTAAGAAATGATGCATTCAATTTGTGCATGTAGTAATTATCTTTTATTTCATTTCAAGCAGCAGAGAGCTGTACTGGTGACAAAAGCCCCCCGGGTTCTTCTGCCTCCAAAAGAGCGCGCACAGCCTACACCAGCGCGCAGCTGGTTGAATTAGAAAAGGAGTTTCACTTCAATCGGTATCTTTGTCGACCAAGAAGGGTAGAGATGGCCAATTTACTTAACCTCAGTGAACGGCAGATAAAAATCTGGTTCCAGAACCGCAGAATGAAGTACAAGAAGGATCAAAAATCGAAAGGTATGGGCTCTTCCTCTGGCGGACCATCCCCAACAGGCAGCCCACCTCTCCCTGTACAGACATCTGCTGGATTTATGAACTCGATGCATACAATGACTAGCAACTACGACACCCCGTCTCCACCATCATTTAATAAGCCCCACCAGAATGCTTATGCCATGACAACCAGTTACCAAAATCCCATGAAGAGTTGTCCAGTTCAGCAAAAATATGCCAGTACACCATCTGATTATGATCCACATGTTCTACAGGGTAATGGCAGTAGCTATGGTCCTCCTAGTATGCCGAGTAGCCCTGTATACGTGGGCGGTAGCTATGTGGATTCTTTACCCCCATCTGGATCGTCTCTTTATGGTCTGAATCATATGTCGCATCACCAGTCTGCAGGCATGGACTACACTGGGCCACACCAGATGCCACCCAGCCAGCACCACGGACCATGTGACCCCCATCCAACCTATACAGACCTTTCAGCTCACCATCCGTCTCAGGGTAGAATACAAGAAGCACCTAAACTGACACATCTGTAGCGTGTTGACAAAACATAACTTCGTTGCTGCAATTAGGTTAGGGTTTCCATTCAAAAACACTTGTGCTGAATATTGCCCCACCCCACACACACAAATAATGCCAACTAAAAGTAGAGAGTTTTTTTTATCTTTTTTAGGCACCAGAACACAATGTTTATTAATGCAGAGTTCAAGTATTCTTCACTGAAATATTGTTAACTACGGATTATAGATTAAAAGGAAATACAGAAGCATAGCAAGTGAATTTTATACAAAAGAAGGTAACGGCACTTCATCACAAGTGATTTATTGGGACCATTTCCTGAAACTCTCATTACAAGAACTATATTTTACAAAAAAATGGGGTTGTAGATGATCTGAAAGTCATAGAAATGTGTACAATATTGCTGTCAGAAAAATATAAGGAAATAATTTTGATGTATGTACATTTTTATCAAAGCAGATTTACTGAAAAGAAAAATGTTCATATTGATGCCTGCTAATAAATTCTCATTTTTACCTCTTTACATAAACAAATCCACATGGCTAGAAAGATAGCCATTAACTGTTATTTTTAAAGGTTTAAATATACATACATGTCAACTGTTTTAAATGCTTACAACCCAAAAGATACCTAGAATTTAAGGATTCATACAGGCTATTTCTTAAATAATCTGGGCCTATCTTTTAGTAGTTGGCAGGTATGAATATTACATCAGCTCATCCTTTTCATTCAGAGATGCTTTGTTCACAACTATTTGTTACGATTAAGCAGAATAAGCAGTTTAATATGCTTTTTTTTTTTTTTTTTTTTTTTACTTGAAAACAGGGTATTTGGACAAAAGTATGTCCTGAGGCTTAAGCAAAAGTGAAAACCTTCAGGGGTTCCTACTGCTTTTTGGTCTGGACATATTTCTTGCACTTAGTGTTTACATTGAATGAATGAAACAAACTGAAAAGACGCTATTCCAATCAAGGTGTCTTTCAGCAAATGTGTTCTAGTGAACATTCATAAGTATTTATTGGTTTAGTATTTCTTTTGTATTATTTATCCCCGTTATGTATTTATATTACAGAAAATTGTACTTTTTTAGTATTTACTTGTTATAAAAAGTTGTTTTATGTCATTGTAAACAGATTTATTTTAGTTACTGTAGTCTAGAAATAAACAAATTTGTAGTTCTTTTGTAACCCTGGTACTTAAAATATGTAATTAGTTATACTGAAGGCATGAAAGCAGAATCAGACTGTAAAGTCATAGTCATGATGATTTAGAAAAGGTATAGAAAAGGTATAGCTAACTCCCTTTCAAAAATCTTTATTCTTTGTAGTTATTTTTTTTTTATTTTCTATTTTTATTTTTTGCTGAAAAGTTAGTTGTCTGTGGAACAATTTCTTGAATAAACTTTCTGTTAAGAATTTTACCTTGTCCATTTAGTGAAATGTTGAGTTATACTTATCAGAGTATTCCAGAAGGGTATTTTTTCCACAAAATAATGAATACCCACTCCATCAAACTGCCATGGGTTTCAGAATTACTTCCTGTGTAATTATGAGGAATGAATACCAATATTTCAAGGGGTGCTATCTTTATTTATTTATTTCTCATTATAAACCACATCAATGTATTATGAAGACTGCAGTTCAAGAAAAATGGTACACTGGTAATATGAAAAATAATGTGTATTATTCACACAGTGGAAACTTTACGTCTGAACATTGTTTTATCCTGGAGACCAAAATGCACGGATTATCACCGGAGATGTCATAATTCGGGCCTAGAAAGAAAGAAAAAATAATGTGAAAAGATTTGTGTAGGTGGAAATACAGCGTCAGTCCAGACAGATGATTTTAATTGCATGGTAGTAACATGAAGTTGCTTAGTACAGCAGAGATACTTGATTACAAAATCTAACATTGGATTAAACAGTTTTAAATTATGCATTTGTTTATGTGATCCACAGCGGTTTACAAAGAAAAGGGAGAGGTAACAAATAAAAATACAATGCAGCATGCTAGGGCTCGTACCACAATTTGTCCCTACTATTTTCAGTCTCAGAAGTGAAAACATTCCTTAATATTTTAATATTTTTAATCTAGATGAATTATAAACCAAAATATACCCATGGAATTTCTTTTATTTGGAGATAGACAGAATTGAACTTTGATCCTTGTTATTTCTGGATTTAGTAAGCTTAAAAGGGCAGAACTTCAAGCCTTGACAACTGCCTACCTAGTGTATTTGTAACTTAAATGCCTCAGAGGAGTGGGGTAAAAGAGTAGTCAGGGTCAAATGACTGCCAAGAAGCTCTTTAAAAGATAAAATTATATGTTTTCAGCGTAAAGTAAAGTATGTGTGAGCCCATGCACACAATTATGAAAGACAGGGAGTGCTGTGATGCCACTTAACATGGGGCAAGACAGGTTATGACAAAATACAAACTGGGGTGATTAGAAATGAGTGGGGGAGGGGGTGTACAGCTCTAGAAAAATGACCAGACATTGTGGGGACATGGTTCTTGGGATGCACATGTATGTGGGAAGCATGGATACTGCAGAGTAGATGAAGACGATAGTAGATAAGGCTGAAGATGTAAAAAGTAAAACTGCTCAGTTTATTATGAAATTCACTGGAAAAGAATGTAACAACTTGCTGAAAAAAGGCAATACCAGACACAGACGCTGTGATCTTTGCAGTGCGGTAACAGTGCCATGGATGCAATGGTAAACTCACACCCCAAACCAAATGTTCAAGACTGAAGTCCTGGGTAAGAGCTGGCTCTAGTTTTCACCCTGTGGCTACTTCAGAAAACAGTAAGCACCTTTACAAGAGGCCTGGGTTTCTACAATTTTCCGGAAATCAGAATTGTTTTTGCTGTTATCCTACACACACACGCACACACACACACACACACACACACACACACACACACACACACACACACACACACTTCAATTTCACTGAACATCGAAGAAACACCCGTACAGCACAGACGAGAGTAACCAGAAGTAAAGACACTTTCCTTTTCTTAATTTATTTTGATTGAGTATTTTTTCCGTCTGTCTCGTTATACATGTTTGTGTTAGCGTTTAATCAGATCTCGGTGAGTGGGTACATGTACAACTTGTATAAACTAAGCAACCATTCAAGTATTGTAAAGCAGATTTCCAACCACATTGCAAGTTTTTCTTGGCTTCATATAGTTAAGTTTGTTCCGAATATTGTTGCTTCTCAGGCCTCTTGTTCCATTTTATGAAACAAAAGTTCTCTAGAATACCATCCCATGGAACTAAGTTTAACAGCGCGTGTGTGTGTGTGTGTGTGTGTGTGTGTGGGGGGGGGGGGGGGGGTGTCAAAAGTTGTTATGCGAATTAAATCCTGCTATTTATAACATATAATATATCTAAATGTAACAGTTGTGTGGTAAATGTATTTTGTTTTCCATTTTAACGCTAGCAGTGCCTTCCTGGGCCTGGGTAGCACTGCACAGTAAAATTCTTTCTTGTGTTTGCATGCCTGCAGCTGTCACAGCTATGCTGCCAAAAGATTGATCGCCTTTCTTGTTCAGGCCATTCTCAGCCTTACTTTTTTTGAATGTGCACTAGTCACATTTAAAACAGTGCAAGGGCTCTCACTTCTTTGTTAAGGATGTCTTAGGTAAAGTTTTAGAATATTTACCCAGACTCACCAAAACTATAATACTTAAAAGTATCAAATGTTTTGCCCTCATATAGATAGATAGTCCTTTACATCAAGTTTTAATCAATGCACACACATTCATTAAAAGTCTAAAAACTGTATGCTGTAAAGGGGTATGCTTTATTAAATCACTAAAGTGTTATGGAGACAGAGTAAAATAGCTGTGCTTAATATTAAAAAGATAATTAGCTATGTAATAATCTAATATAATAAAATCCTTACTGACCTGCAGTGGACATATATTGTTTCCCCCTTCACGGCATCGTTTTTTACATACTTGTCTTTGTCTTTAAAATACCATTTTAACTTTGCAGTGGTTTGTTGAAACTGTCTGTGTCTTAACTTGGGAAATTTAATTTCTATTCTTGGTTTCTATTCCCTGTTGTCAAAACTTTAAAGATTAATGAGTTACCCTTCTTTAGTGTTATGCATGCCATATTGTAGATGTTACTTTACCCTTATTTAAACTGTCCAGGGAATGGAGCTGCTGAACAGCCTCTGCATTAATAGAATGGTAATGTATTTTAATTTTTTTTTTGGCGGAGGGGGTGGTTTATAGGTATTGTAACCCATCACTAAAGTGAAATAAATGTATACACTAGAGTTTATGAATCGATTGAAGAAAATAATGTTTTCATTTTCCACCAGGCCCTAACCAGCTATTGGGCAAATGCAATCATGTGATCAGGAATTGGAAGCAATTTCGTTCTAGTCTCCAGTTTAATAGAGCAAGGTCCCCATACGCATGTAATATCACCAATATACAATTATAAAGCTTGCAAATAAAAATTGCGGGCGCAATATTTGCCTGTTTTCCCTCTTACGTTTGGCCCGAAGAAGCCATGAATTTTGAATTTGAGAGGGAGATTGGATTCATAAACAGCCAGCCTTCGCTTGCAGAGTGCCTGACGTCCTTTCCCGCTGTCCTGGAGACATTTCAAACTTCATCAATCAAGGACTCGACATTAATTCCTCCTCCTTTTGAGCAAACCATCCCCAGCCTGAATCCTTGCTCTAGCAGCCAGCCGAGACCAAGAAGCCAAAAACGAGCTCCAAATGGCCTGCACCAACAACCCCCAGCTCCTTCAACCCCAGTGGCAACAGAGTTTCCCTGGATGAAAGAAAAGAAATCGTCTAAGAAAAACAGCCAGACATCTTCGTCTTCCTCTCCATCCCCATCCTCTTCATCGGTTTCTGGGTCCGGAGTTGACTCTCCGGCAGGTCTGTTAATACACTGTGTCCTTGAGTTTGCTCTTCTTTCTCGGTATTGAGTGTTAAATGTATGATTTCTATATTGCAAAACGTACCAAAATAAATGCTAGCCATGTGTGCTTTTTAAACAGTCACATTTTATTAAATTTGTGGACAGACTTAAACGAATATTTTCTATTAGGACTATATTTACATAGCTCACTTCTCAAGTTATTCAAACGTATAGCATTATATTATTTGACTTTCGTTTACATTTATTTGCCACAGAAAAGTGAGTACCAATGCTTCTGAAAAATACTTTGCACATATTTGAGTCAATATTTTAGTTGCACGCTTCGTTTGCAGTCAAATGCTTATTTCGTTATTTTATCGTCTTGCTGGTGAATCTCCTTTTATTTATTCTGATCAACTGATGTATTCAATTGCTTTTGTTTTAATTAATTGTGATAACCTAAAGGTCACCAAATGAGACAGGCTAAAAATGTATGGCATTATCAAACGCAGACCGGCGGCTTTTAAATGATAAGTCGGCTAAACAACCTGACCTTTACGGACTTCACTACTCCTTTCTGAGAAGCTAAGTAAATCAAATATGATTGATTTAATCGTTAAAGTTGTTATTGTGTTTACAGAATCGCACGTACTACAGGACCCTAGCAGCGGCTCTAGGCGGCTAAGGACTGCGTACACCAACACCCAGCTCCTTGAACTGGAGAAAGAATTCCACTTCAACAAATACCTCTGCCGACCACGCAGAGTGGAAATTGCAGCCTTACTGGACCTTACAGAAAGGCAAGTAAAAGTGTGGTTTCAAAACAGGCGAATGAAACACAAGAGACAAACAACACCACACAAGGATAACCAGGATGGTGACCTCAGTCGCCCAGTTCTGGAGGACGGTTACCCCACAGAAGAAGACGAGGCCACCTCCCCGTTTGGACCGATACCCGAGAAATCAGGGACACTTTTGCAAGGGGAGAAGCTTACTTTCCAGGACGACAGCAACTATTCTAAGGAATCACAATGCCTGGAGGAGTCGCCTTTATCTGCTCAAGAAAATGCCAGAAGTCCCCTGTTCCAAACGCCCACTCCGGAGGCTCTCCCAACAATGATTCCCGGATCCGTGACTGATAAGGAAAATACATGTTTAGAAACGCAAGACGCAGCTTTACTCCCCGATTTAAACATTTTCCCTGGCGATTCTTGCATACATGTTTCTGAAGGGGTGCCTCCTAGCCTACAAAATACTTTTGATAGCCCTGTGCATTTCTCTGAGGAAGACTTTGATTTGTTTGCAAGCACATTTTGCACGATAGACCTACAGCATTTAAATTTCCAGTAACTACAACTCAACTATGGCCACTACAACCAGTTTCTTTCTTTGTTCTTATAAAAATCAATGCCTTGAAGTTTGACTTTTAGAATTTGCAATAATGCTGAAATGCACAATGCTTCATAAGAGCAAAGTTCAAACATATTTTATAACGCCCGCCCAATACAGGACCCTAAGCGAGTTTTTCTAATTTCAGGTATTTGAAATCGTTTTTATTTTTGTTCTTTAACACACACACACACACACACACACACACACACACACACACACACACACACACACCTTGGAATTGTTGAAGTCTCAGGAAAATGTAAGTTTCAGCTTGCTGCTTAGCTTTTCTATAACAAACCGAATTGTTTTTATGTTTTAGATGTAGATTATTTATTACGATTCTTAAATAGTAAATTACAAATTTATTTATTGTACATTATTTTCATAGAGCAAATAAAATACTTTATAAAATTCAGCGTGTGCTGTAATGATATCACTTGTCATAACAGAACAATTTACCCTTGTACAATGATCCTTTCCCTTTCTTGGAAGGGTGTCCTTTTTTAGTATCTTAACTTCATAAGAAAGAAAATACAAGATTTGTACGTTTCCTTATATCTTGTTTGCAGCATTTCCCTTTAATGTAACTGCTGTCCAGGCAGTATTTAAAAGAATGTGTACTTGTATACACAAACAACAGACACAGATACAAATACAACACACGCAGATACCCACGCCGGTGTGAGTATGCATCTCTGTGTTTATACCATTTAGCTTTTGTTAATGCCCCTCAAGTATATACACACAAGCATACACAAATTAATAACAGAACAAACTGTCTCGAATGGTTCATTTATTTTTTTAGGGGTAAAACATTTTAAAGTATGAGGAAAGGTCTATTTAAGAGAAATTGATAAGCAACACAGCACTGAGAATTTGTTATCCAATATTTGTGTGTGTGTGTGTGTGTGTGTGTGTGTGTGTGTGCGCATGTAACCCTATATTTGTTTAGTTGGTTATTAGGAGTAAGCAGATACATTTTTATAAGTCTTTGAAATACACTTCTTAGATAATTGTTGTTCTGAAACGGATTACTTGGTGATGACATAAACCTCTTGTCTGTATATATATATATATATATATATATATATATATATATATATGTAGACACACACACACATATAGATATAGACACACACACACACACACACACACACACACACACACACACACACACACTCACACACACACACACACATATATATGTATAGATATAGAATAGATATAGACAAACACACACACACACACACACACACACACACACACACACACATATATATATATATATATATATATATATATATATATATATATATATATATATATATATATATATATACACACACACATATACGGATAGATGGATAACCACCAACCGTTTTAAGCGACAATTATTTCGAGGTGTGAGTTTTATTCCGTACTCCTGACCGCTGACTTGGAAACCTATTTACTTTCTTCATAATTTTTCGATGAGGTATTATAGAAAAAATGCACTATTCAAACACCAGACAGACAGCACCAGTTCCGCAAAGTGATATAGCAAAGGTACAGTAAAACAAATGTGCAACGTAAAAAGAAAATAAAATTCATCGCGCATGGATAAACTAAAGTAGAACCTATTTGTGCAAATATCTAAATGTGTAGATTTGTATATTTGTATGTGCGCGCAGTCACACACACACACACACACACACACACACACACACACACACTTCACTTCTTAGTAGCCCCTTCATAAATCTGTGGGCTTCCATGTTTCGCATCTATATTTCTTTGTACAGGATTCATGTCCTGCCATGACTGCTTTCCTACAGCATGTATTTTTAAATGTATATCAAAGTGGCTTGTGAAAGAAAAGGGGTCAGTGGATGAATCAAAAATATATCTTACTGGGTTTCTGTTAAGTCACTTGTATTTACTTAGTATGGCAGAAATTTGCTAAGCGTTCAGAACAATTGCTGTTGGAAGTCCTGTTTAAAATCTAGATCCTCTGGGCCTCCTCCTTGGTTATTCTTTTCAAAATGGCGCTGGAGTGGAGGCGGCTGGAAACAATAAACAGGCCCGCCATGCTGGGGAGCAGGGATCATCAGTATGCAGTTAAACCATGCCAAAGGTCCAGTCTCCCACACCACTCTGTCACTCATTCATTTCAAATAAGGTTTCCAGAATCAAAGAATGCCCCAGATAAATGCACTTAATACAATGTCTCATTATTTGCAGAAAAGATACCTTAATCTAACAGAGACCCACGGTGTTACTGGGCTCGGATAGTGTTATGGGAAGCAGGTAATATTTTTTCTTTTGTAAGAAATGTTGCTAGATCTCAGTCCCTGTCGCACCTCAAATATTAGTACCAAGTGTGACATCTTTTAAACAGTTGCATTTTTATTGAGATTTCCTAACAAACTGTGGTCACAGATATAGTGTGTCCTTGATTTGTATAAAATAATGTGGGACAAGGAAATTACAAGAGACAGACTATTTTGTTTAGCAATTTAATCCTTGTTTAATTATTTGTTAATTAGGTAAACTGACTAGGCACAAGTAGCTGTTTACAGGGGCAGCCAAGCATAACTGTCTGGTTAAATTATCAACTCAGGTGTGACCCTGGTTTTGAGGGCTGTCCCTGAGTTGCCTCAAAAAATTTCCCTGCCTCTTAAAATTAGTGACTTTTTTGAGAAACATGGTGAATTACATTCAGTAATGGCAGTCATCACATTTACATGCTCTTCTTTTAGTTAGACATGAAATGTACTCCAGTTTTCTTAACCAGGTTTCTGTCTCAGCAGTGTCAATATTTAAAAAAAATCATGTTCCTGATTTGGTACCTTCGTCCCCGAATATGTTTGTCTTTGTCCCTGATTCTGAACATAAGAGGTTGAGAACTATGCACAGCTGGTAAATGGATATTGATGGAATTAAACCTAAGATTACAGTGTGCAGCTTTTTTTTCGTAACCAACAGCTTCAAGCTTCGGTAATTTGGTATTTTAAAATGTTTGATTCGAATCAGCACCAGAACACCAACAACACATGAGCAGCACTTCCATGATGCACGTCACCATTCTCTGTTGAAATAAAATATGTTGTGGCATGTCTCTCAACCTCTTAGTGCATGGAATCTGGACAAAGTCCAACAAAACTGGGGACAAAGGCCCATAAATAGGAACATATTTTAAATATTACTCTTATAAGTTTAGAAAGCTGGTAGAGTAACAGGGTTCCTTTTAACTTGCATTTTCTGAAGGATTTGAAGTGTGAAAATCAAATGCATATAATTATTTAGTGACTTCAAGTCCTCAGATCATCCCAGTGATTTGCCAGAAAACCACAAATTTTATGAGGAACAGGCTAAAACTGTGATCCAAAAATCTGGACATTCTGCGAAAATCTGTACAGTTGATATGTATGCGGGTTCGGTGTTTCTACCGTGTCCGTGTGGGATATTTGTATCTACAATTGCTTTTAGCTTTTGATGCCAGATACCAGCCAGCATTCAGCAAATCTTAAGATGCGCAGATTACGGTCTGAAAACTGAACGTTATGCATGTTACAAGTTAAAATGCAAAAAACAAGCAAGTCTTGGTGTGTTAGCCATTGTCTGCCCTTCGATCAGTTAAGGATTCCCCTGTTTACTTTGTGAGCCCAAGTCTTGTCTCACCATGTGTAGACCCATTAGGTTACAAACCTACAAAGCATTTTCACCAAGACGTTTATAGACCCCTCGTTTCTCTTCAAAAGGGGGTACTTCACTGGCACCGCTATCTGTCTACCCGCAAAGGTCAATGCTTTGAGATTGTGAACTAGCGTATTATCTGTCTCTCTTGTTTATCCCAGTCCTTGTCTAGTCACATTGTCCTGTAGTAGTAACCTTAATATTTAACAAACTGCCCAGACTACACACAGGTTCTTCCTGCAGATGGTCAATTTTAAGCGTTATCTTACTTTTTTAATAAACCAAATTAGGGACCAAATGGAACCCCCTCCCCCAAACATTTTAAATACCGAGGACTTCAAAAATGTTCAATTTTAGGAGAGTATAGCACATTGTTTGAGCCGATATTTGGGACTTCCCTAAAAACGAGGGACTGTTGATAAGTATCTAGACTCCATATGTTTAGAGACAACATTTGATAACAGGACAAAGATATATTTTTTTCTCAAACCGGAACAATTGTTCAAGCGTAAACAGCACTCATCACTGGATGCCCCTTCACCCGGTTGACATCAACCGTTAAACGGTACACAAAAACAACTGTTTGTCTGCTTTTTTCAGCACCTCAGTCCTTAGCTCACATATTTGAATAGTTTCTATCGACATTTATTTGCCAAAATGTGTAACAAATGAAAAAAAAAAAAAAGCAACGCGTGATATTTCGAGATTGGAAATGTAAGATACAAGGATTAAATGGGACGCAATGTATATGGTTTGTGAACTGCAGAAAATCATAAATTGCAATGAATTTATATTGTAGAGACTATTTAAATTTCACCCCCCAATCAGCAGAGAGGTTCTATGTCATAATGTCTAACACTTGAGTTGTACTCAGTGCTCTCCTAGTGATTTTGTTTCCATACTTCTCAGTCTGGGTTGAAATTATATTCCAAATGTGTAAAGACATATATAGGTGTGTATAATCTAGCTGCCTATATATATATATATATATATATATATATATATATATATATATATATATCACACACCTTTAAACAGTTCTGCAACAAACTGTAAGAAATACCCTTCACCCTTAGAACGGCAAAAACACAATTATTAGCCAATATTTTTCTGCTATCACTGACATAATCTGTGTTTCAGTTGACTCAAGTACAAACGGCATTTTTTACTGATCAAATCACGCTGTAAAACGGCCATTTTGAATTGTATTAATTGAATAACAGAATTATTTTTAGTAGGAGTTCTTGCCAGATATAAATAATACATTTTTTGAACAAAGAAAAATTTCAACAGTACATATCTATCCATCTATCTATCTATCTATCTATCTATCTATCTATCTATCTATCTATCTATCTATCTGTCTATCTATTGTCTATCATCTATCTATCTATCTATCTATCTATCTATCTATCTGTTTGCTTATCTACATATCTAGCTGCATGTAGATATCTACCTATGACAGAATCAACATTTTTCAGAGCACTTCAATTATAGGTACAGAAGTTCATTTGGTTAACTTTTAATAGTCAAACCATGCTAGCTAACCTTTGATAGTAAATTCAGTTACTGAGATGTTTACATGTATGATTGATAGATAGTGAACCTAGAATTAAAAAAAACATACATTTTAGTAAGACTTCCATAAACAGTTTTTGAGCAAGAAACACAGGCCAGAATGCCATCCCTTATAAAAATAAACTAATAAAAAGTAAGATTATCCAGATATCCAAAATGAAATGAGTTGACACACCCACACACATTTATGTGTGTATCACACACACACACACACACACACACACACACACACACACACACACACACACACACACACACACACTTATATGTACATAAACACCACACAAAAATTCTTGCAATCATATTAATTTGGGAGTGAAAGTTTAAAAACATTATTAAAATAGCAAATTCATACAATAGAATTAGAAAATATATGGAGAACATACATCTAGAATGCTCTTTGTGTAGTAAGATGATAGAATACATCAATTTTGGTTGCATATGGGCAAATGTTTTGTGACTTAAGACCCAAAGAGATGTGGTTTGTAGAAACAAGGATGGTACATTTTAACTGGAAGATGTGGAGAACTTTGACCAGGTTACATGTGACATTGAAGCTATCACTGTTGGAACGTTTGTAACCCAAAGGATGGGGTAACTTTTAGAGGTATTATTCAAGGATATGGGGAAAACAGTATAAGGTAATGCTAGGTTATACACCAGTACTGCAAACTCCTGGGGTGTGTGGTAGCCAGAAGCAGTGCACTCCACGAAACTCTTGCAAGAAGGGGTTTTGTGAAATATGATGTTAGATCATCTGGTGAATTAAGGGAGTTGGAAATGTCTTGTAAAACGTGATAGGGCTTGCAGGTACTTGTTATTTGTAAAGTTTCAAAGGACAGGGAATGTCTGAATGAATGAGTGATTGTGTGTGTTTGGGGTAAGATGACCATTGCCCTTTTACATTTTGTTCACATCAGAGAGTGGGACTGGGTTAGCAGAGACTAAATCACCAGAATATGGAGATGATGTCCCATTCCTTGATAGTACTGACATAAGCTAACAGACCACGTGATACTAGATGGCAGTAATGTGACTGTAAAGATGGCCAATCATATTTGATTGCAAGAGTGGAAGTGGTTTTGGATTTGCCACTTTACCAATGCCAGAGACATGCTCAGTGCATGATAGGTTATATTCATAGTGAGGCTGAGGTATTTCAAGGAAAATACATTGCAAATAGTAGTATAACTTGATCAAGCATGTTAAAGCTTTGGGAATCATGTCTCAAGACCCAAAGAGCACTTGACATTTTGTTAACAGAGTGCATGACTGAGCTTCTGTTTATCTATAGAAGTGAGATAAACATAGTAAAAAGGAGGCTGAAGCTGAAGCCATACAGAACAGTAATATCCATAGTGGCAAGGGAGAAGAGGGCAGTTTTGTTCTGAGACTTTGTGAATGGATCATGATATTACTGTTTAAACAAAAAGAGGAAATTACCGGAAAGTTCTACCACTGATACTTTGTGTCAAAAGATAGTCAAATCAGCAATGTCCAAAATCGTTATGAGATCAGCAAGCATTACCTCTGAGAAAAGGCCCTTGCCCACAAATGTTTGGTATCATTTGTAACAATCAGCAGGATAGTAAGTGTATTTTGGGTGATTGGCATATGCTTCATCAAACCTAGATTCATGATAGTCCAGTTGGTGTGCTATTATCCACTGAATCATAGATACTCCATAACTGCTATACCAGGGGAAATGCTAATTTCCCCATTATATGACAAATTGAGATCTAGTTTAAATTAAATTGGGGGAGGGGGCAGAAGGTATCTGTTCTGTACGGTGGTATTGTACAGGGGGATGTATCCCCAAAGTGCATGTATCATATGTATCCTTTTTTGGTTTGCTTGCTTTATAAAGATGCCTGTTTAGATTGCATGTAACAGAATTTGCTG
Organism: Protopterus annectens; assembly: GCF_019279795.1. NCBI lineage: Eukaryota > Metazoa > Chordata > Ceratodontiformes > Protopteridae > Protopterus > Protopterus annectens. The sequence continues at coordinate 1,298,467,929 of NC_056747.1, forward strand.
AAAGAGGTTTGAAAAATCATATACTCTGAACCTTTGTGAAGCTTTGCTGCACAAGCTTTATCACTAATTTTGAGTTTTAGAAAGAGGACACTTGAGAGGTAACACATTTTGAGTTTTTCTTGGTAGAGGGAGTGTAGCAGTGCAATAGTAGCCAGTAAGATATCTGTTGTCTCCCTTTTTGTGGACTGGAGGGAGTGTAGCAGTGCAATAGTAGCCAGTAAGATATCTGTTGTCGCCCTTTTGTGCACTGGAGGGAGTGTAGCAGTGCAATAGTAGCCAGTAAGATATCTGTTGTCGTCCTTTTGTGCACTGGAGGGAGTGTAGCAGTGCAATAGTAGCCAGTAAGATATCTGTTGTCTCCCTTTTTGTGGACTGGAGGGAGTGTAGAAGTGCAATAGTAGCCAGTAAGATATCTGTTGTCACCCTTTTGTGCACTGGAGGGAGTGTAGCAGTGCAATAGTAGCCAGTAAAATATCTGTTGTCTCCCTTTTTGTGGACTGGAGGGAGTGTAGCAGTGCAATAGTAGCCAGTAAGATATCTGTTGTCACCCTTTTGTGCACTGGAGGGAGTGTAGCAGTGCAATAGTAGCCAGTAAAATATCTGTTGTCTCCCTTTTTGTGGACTGGAGGGAGTGTAGCAGTGCAATAGTAGCCAGTAAGATATCTGTTGTCACCCTTTTGTGCACTGGAGGGAGTGTAGCAGTGCAATAGTAGCCAGTAAAATATCTGTTGTCTCCCTTTTTGTGGACTGGAGGGAGTGTAGCAGTGCAATAGTAGCCAGTAAGATATCTGTTGTCACCCTTTTGTGCACTGGAGGGAGTGTAGCAGTGCAATAGTAGCCAGTAAGATATCTGTTGTCACCCTTTTGTGCACTGGAGGGAGTGTAGCAATGCAATAGTAGCCAGTAAAATATCTGTTGTCTCCCTTTTTGTGGACTGGACGGAGTGTAGCAGTGCAATAGTAGCCAGTAAGATATCTGTTGTCGCCCTTTTGTGCACTGGAGGGAGTGTAGCAGTGCAATAGTAGCCAGTAAGATATCTGTTGTCTCCCTTTTTGTGGACTGGAGGGAGTGTAGCAGTGCAATAGTAGCCAGTAAGATATCTGTTGTCGCCCTTTTGTGCACTGGAGGGAGTGTAGCAGTTCAATAGTAGCCAGTAAGATATCTGTTGTCGTCCTTTTGTGCACTGGAGGGAGTGTAGCAGTGCAATAGTAGCCAGTAAGATATCTGTTGTCTCCCTTTTTGTGGACTGGAGGGAGTGTAGCAGTGCAATAGTAGCCAGTAAGATATCTGTTGTCACCCTTTTGTACACTGGAGGGAGTGTAGCAGTGCAATAGTAGCCAGTAAAATATCTGTTGTCTCCCCTTTTTGTGGACTGGAGGGAGTGTAGCAGTGCAATAGTAGCCAGTAAGATATCTGTTGTCACCCTTTTGTGCACTGGAGGGAGTGTAGCAGTGCAATAGTAGCCAGTAAGATATCTGTTGTCGTCCTTTTGTGCACTGGAGGGAGTGTAGCAGTGCAATAGTAGCCAGTAAGATATCTGTTGTCTCCCTTTTTGTGGACTGGAGGGAGTGTAGCAGTGCAATAGTAGCCAGTAAGATATCTGTTGTCGCCCTTTTGTGCACTGGAGGGAGTGTAGCAGTGCAATAGTAGCCAGTAAGATATCTGTTGTCATCCTTGTGTGCACTGGAGGGAGTGTAGCAGTGCAATAGTAGCCAGTAAAATATCTGTTGACTCCCTTTTTGTGGACTGGAGGGAGTGTAGCAGTGCAATAGTAGCCAGTAAGATATCTGTTGTCGCCCTTTTGTGCACTGGAGGGAGTGTAGCAGTGCAATAGTAGCCAGTAAGATATCTGTTGTCTCCCTTTTTGTGGACTGGAGGGAGTGTAGCAGTGCAATAGTAGCCAGTAAGATATCTGTTGGCGCCCTTTTGTGCACTGGAGGGAGTGTAGCAGTGCAATAGTAGCCAGTAAGATATCTGTTGGCGCCCTTTTGTGCACTGGAGGGAGTGTAGTAGTGCAATAGTAGCCAGTAAGATATCTGTTGGCACCCATTTGTGCACTGGAGGGAGTGTAGCAGTGCAATAGTAGCCAGTAAGATATCTGTTGGCGCCCTTTTGTGCACTGGAGGGAGTGTAGCAGTGCAATAGTAGCCAGTAAGATATCTGTTGGCGCCCTTTTGTGCACTGGAGGGAGTGTAGCAGTGCAATAGTAGCCAGTAAGATATCTGTTGTCGCCCTTTTGTGCACTGGAGGGAGTGTAGCAGTGCAATAGTAGCCAGTAAGATATCTGTTGGCACCCTTTTGTGCACTGGAGGGAGTGTAGCAGTGCAATAGTAGCCAGTAAGATATCTGTTGTCGCCCTTTTGTGCTCTGGAGGGAGTGTAGCAGTGCAATAGTAGCCAGTAAGATATCTGTTGGCACCCTTTTGTGCGCTGGAGGGAGTGTAGCAGTGCAATAGTAGCCAGTAAGATATCTGTTGGCGCCCTTTTGTGCGCTGGAGGGAGTGTAGCAGTGCAATAGTAGCCAGTAAGATATCTGTTGGCGCCCTTTTGTGCACTGGAGGGAGTGTAGCAGTGCAATAGTAGCCAGTAAGATATCTGTTGGCGCCCTTTTGTGCACTGGAGGGAGTGTAGCAGTGCAATAGTAGCCAGTAAGATATCTGTTGGCTCCCTTTTGTGCGCTGGAGCAATACTTGCTGATTTCCGCACATTAAGAAACGTATCCATCATTAAAGTCCTCTGTTTTGATAATAAAAACATTGACGTCATTTCTTATAGCAATGATAATGGATGATTATCTTAGATTTGACCTTCATAATCAAAACTGCATAAGGAAAAACTCATCAAAAACTAAAGATGCATTACAGAGCCAAACACTTTATCACCAACACAGCTAAAACAACACTTGCCACTACATATCTCCTCCCTAGACTTCTTTATGGTGCTCCAATCCTTACTGTCCTCCGGACTTCACAAAATTTAAATCTTGGACAATAGTATAACAAAGTTGTTAAATTTGAAGCAAATATCCTTTTCAGAACCCACCACTATGTGTTGCACTAAAAAGCCTAAATTGGTTAGAACTAGGAATGTGCAGTGGTGCAGTGGGTAGCATTGTTGCCTCACAGCAAGAGGTTCTCTGGTTCAATTCTCAGTGAGTCTCCATGTCCTCCCTGTGTTCATGTGGGTTTCCTTGGGTGGTCCGATTTTCTCCCACATTACAAAGACATGCATCTGGAGAATTTCTCCCCAGGCCTCCACTGAAAATTGGCTTCGGTCCAAGTCGGACTTTCTCAGTAAACAAACGTTAAATAAAAATAAATATCAACTAACATATATACAGTTTCTTACCATTATAAAATTACCCAGTAACCACCTGCTTGTTCAGCACTATATAACATTCTATACAGCTATGTCCTCAGTCAGTTGTTATGATCTAATGACCAAAAACTCCTGTCTCTCCACAAACTTATCAAATCTGCTGGGCCTTGTCTGTACTCGTACCATGTTGCTAAGGTTCATAGGTTCATAGGTTCATAGGTTAGTACTAAGCTAACTGCCCTTACGAGCCATTTTAAGCCTAGCCAATTACCCCTTGTGAGACTCAAACCCTGCACCTTGTGTTCGTAAGGCAAACACCTTGACCATTAGGCCACCCTCTCAACCCCCCTGGAACTCTTTACCTGTATCCATCAGGTCAATACCCTCCCACCCATCCTTCAGAACCATTTGAAAAGACTTCTTATTCAAAATCTGGCTCTGTTCTTGCTCAACATCAGGATAAACTACATCACTAAATGTGAACAAATATCTTTTCATACCTTACATCTCCTTACACTCCATTCTCCCCTCACTTCCTTACTTGTATTCATTTCTGTCCTATGGCGTTTTCTCTAATTGTACCATAAGCCTGCTTTTCTTTCACTTCATACTGGAATTCCTATTTGTATTATACTAACTTACCTCTAATTTCTCCATAAAGTGGCTAAAATGTCTCAAAATATGAACTCATTGTCATATAATTTGTATCTTTTCTTAACCAATGTTTTCATATTATGTCTGATTTGGTGTAATTATTTAAACTTCATATTTTTTGTAGTATTTTTGAAGATTGTAAAATTATTGTTCTTAAAATGTTTTGTAATACTTCAGAGCTTTTCTGCACAGGCCTCCTCTGAAATTTGGTTCCTACCCAGTCAGACTTTGCTGGCAATCAAATGTAAGTAAGTAAGTAAATAAATAAATAAATAAATAAAATTAAGGACAAGTTAAGGATGTGACAACAGCTGCCACAGTGAAGAAGGCAGTAAGCAGGAGTAGTTTAGGACTAAAGTATTTCTGATGCTTGGTGAAAAGCTGTCTTTCATTTGCAGAGAAATTTATTCCCTGACCCTGACTAATGTTTGTGAGACCCTTGATGGTCATTTACATACTGCAGTTAGTAACTGCATAAGCTATATTGCTCTTGTAGTTCTTTTTGTATGTTTGTATGTTTGTCTGTTTGCTTTTGTTTTGCACTGTCCCAAAATAACCAAAGCAAGGATCACTTATGAGTTGGTAGTAAAATTACTACAAAGTGCCTTCAGTTTGGGATTTCATTCTTAGGTTTGCTAGGTATCAATGTTTTGTGCTTCTAAAAGCTGAAGAGGTGAGATTTGTATGCATGGGTCAGCATGGAGGTGTGTGGGTAACATCTTACCTAGGACTTGTATGGGTGGCATGTTACCCAGGACATGGTACATGCACCTGGGCCTGAGAGATGGGTGAGAAGATGTGCCCCGCACAGATCTAGGGTACTGTCTGACTTCTGCCTGTTGTTTTTGCAGCATTTGTATGCTCTCCCTGTGGCTGCACGGGTTTTCTCCCAATACTCGTTTCCTTCCACCTCTCCAGAACATGCTGCTTGAGCTGGTACTCTAAAGTGTACAATTAGATTAAATTTACCCCTGCCTATCTCTGAGTCATGCTGGAAAAGGGTCTGTGATCACCAGTTCACTTACCCAGTTAACAAATACTTTAAAAAGCCCAGTCAAAGTGCATGCTGCCTTGTTTACACAATGAGTAGCTTATTAAGGAGGTCTATATTACATGACTGAATGATTAGTTGATCGAACACCTAAACATTGACCATGTAATATCGAAAGCAAAAAACAGCAAAAGGCCAGTTTAACGCAGGGAAAGATTTCCCTTGGCCGTTCGCTGGATTTTGCCATTTTCTCCACTGTGGTGCGATCTTGGATTTGGTATATTTAGTTAGGGGGATGTGGGGGTGAAGCCCCCCACTTAGTTTGGTTGTAAAGTTCATTTTTTTTTTGTGGCCGACGGTAAAGTTTCCCAACGGCGTTTGCTATTTTGCAGTTCAATACTATGTGGTCGATGTTTAGGTGTTCGAAATCCTAATCATTCGATTACGTAATATAGACCCTATTAAGGGAGGGTGTCGTGGTCTTGCTTCTCATTCTTTCCCCCACCAGAAGCTAATGCAAATGACTGCTATCGTTAATATGAACTTTTTAAGTTTTATTGTTGGTGGGACTTATGGAAGTCGACATGAACTAGAAAAGTTACACAGCTACTGTAGAAAGCCATGGTGCAGTTAACATATTTCCTGCCTTACTTCTTTTGCTAACACAGTGTAAGTCTGTTTAAATATGAACTGTCTGAGAGAAAAAGCTGCAGATATGCAAAAAATATTGGGTGTGCTTACATGAGTGTGCATGTTTTTATATATTGTAAAAAATTAGCAGCATCTACAGGTACGACTAACAATGGAAAACAGCGGTGATGTAATACCTTTATTGGATGAATATAGACTTACTATGTTTAACTCCTGATGAAGGACTTCTGTTAGCCCAAAGCACAAGTATAATTAATGGTCAATAAAAGGGTATCACACTACCTCTGCGTTCCAGGTTTTTTGTTAGTAGACCAAAGCAGCTTTTCTTAATTCTGTTTTGCTACAACGTATGAAAAATACACATGATTGCACTTTATTCATTTAGTTCACTTTTCTTCCTGGGTTAATTTAACTGGGATAACACTGAGGTAGAAAAGCACCAAAATGCTATCAAAGTAAATGCAAAGCATAATACATACTTTTCACGTAATGTGGCAACTACAAGACTGATTGATGTACAAAGAATACATGCAAAAGTACAGCACAGAGGCTGTGGTTAAACTGTGCCCTAATTGGTAATGTACAGAAGTTTTAGATAATTAGCTCATGGCTCAAAAGTCAACACTAAGACAGAGTTAAGTCAACAATAGACATTAGTATAATCACACAAAATTGTTATGATCACTCATGTGTTTCTCTTCCTTGGCTCTGATTTACTGCAGTGTATTTGCAGACCTAATACCATGCAGTGCTTAGTGCTAAGTGCATTTTGGCCATAGTGGAGAGTACAGAAATAGTAAAGAAGTCGGCACAGGTGTCTAGCCATTCAGGACTGTACTACTTTATAACTGTACAGTTGTAAGTTGTAGTGATGTAGGAAAATGAAAAAGGATGCACCAAGAGAGTCACTTAGGTTATATTATGGCATTCTTATGGCAGCTGTTGATATCCATGGTGATGGAGAAATGAACTGTCGAATTCTGCATTTACCTAGTTAAACTACAGTCAGGATTCTTAGACTGGTGTTTCAGGTAAGTGAGGAGTTCTCAAGGAAAGTTACATGCAAAGCTACAACTTCTGATCCTTATCAGCACCACATTCTGGTTACACCAAATGGTACTATGTGAAGTCATCTAAGCAGCTTTTAAGTTTGGCATGTGATGTGCACAGCACAGTGGACATGGGTATATCTATGCCCTCATACTAGAGCGTAGCAGGAGATAACATTGCAGAGTAGATATTGATAGTGGCTGTCTATGCCCTCATACTAGAGTGTAGCAGGAGATAACATTGCAGAGTAGATATCAATAGTGGTTGTATAACAGATTATCACACAACATTAATGGTATGTAAGTGAGCTTAGAGACTACTGACTCACACTCAATGGTTGTGCTGGGATCCACTGGACAGTTCTGAGGCAAAGTTTACTTTCATGTTGTCTGCTAGTAGGAGTCCATTAAGGAGTAGTTGTCATGCAAAAATGAATGCATCCAGTAGAAGATGAACATAACTGGATAAGTGTTCAGAACTTCTGCATGTTGTAAGATAATTCTAAGCCTGTAAAATAGCTTAACTCTCTTTTCTTTTATCTACAACTTTGAGATGTTACTTTCTTTGTTTATTTACTGATTAGGTAAATTAATTTATTCAAAGGCCCTTTTGAATTTTCACCTTGCTTAAAGCAGTACAAATTAGTAACAGTCAGACTGCAGTAATAGCGTAAACAGTGTTAAGCTAATTACTAGAACTTGTTATGATGTAATACAATTGAGAAATGTAATTCGACAGCCATTACTAAGTCACTTATTAAAGACACAGTAAAATTAATAACTAGATTTTTTGAATTCGGTATCAACCCGTCATTATTCAGTTTCAGGTAGAACTCCCTTAACATTTACATTTGCAGTCACATCAAAAGTGACCTAAATTACCCCGTGGGACAAAGGGACAAATGGGACTAAGTTTCCTTTTACTACAGTAGTGAGTAAACTCCATGCCTGCACCAACAGTTTACAAACTCTTTCTTAAGTTAGTGAGTCTGGGTAACTCTAAAGAATGTTCTATGGCTTTCTAGGATCTTAGCGAGAAAAATGGGATTTTAACTTTAATTTCCCTTAAATGAAAGGACAGCACCAGCTGAATTCGACACCATTTGTCAGTGCTTAGTAAATGTATTCAGTTATTCAGTACTACTTCCTTGGATTCATCTCTTCACTTTAGTGATATGCACTTCCCTTTTATTTTTATTTGTTTACTTACTTTTGTTATTCACTTTAGTGATATGCACTTCCCTTTTGTTTGTATTTGTTTACTTACTTTTGTTATTCACATTAGTGATATGCACTTCCCTTTTATTTTTATTTGTTTACTTACTTTTGTTATTCACTTTAGTGATATGCACTTCCCTTTTATTTTTATTTGTTTACTTACTTTTGTTATTCACTTTAGTGATATGCACTTCCCTTTTATTTTTATTTGTTTACTTACTTTTGTTATTCACTTTAGTGATATGCACTTCCTTTTATTTTTATTTGTTTACTTACTTTTGTTATTCACTTTAGTGATATGCACTTCCCTTTTATTTTTATTTGTTTACTTACTTTTGTTATTCACTTTAGTGATATGCACTTCCCTTTTATTTTTATTTGTTTACTTACTTTTGTTGACTGGAGTAGTCCTACTAGATATACCATATTTTCAAGGGAAACCAGTATAGATTTCTACTCCCTCCCTTATACTTATCCTGTTTTGTACTGTCTGGGAGCTTCAGTAAAAACAGGATAACAAAGGGGCTCTGCAGTTAAAAATAAAAGGAAATACTTGTAATAACTATGGTTCTATTTTCATTTACTGAACTGGCAGCTATAGGGAGAAAGAGACCATCAGCTTGTATGTAGTTAGTCTCCCAAAATTTGTTACCAGATACTGAGATCTGAAAGACATAATTAGTAACAGTAAATTAAGTCACTCAGTACCAAACAAGGAGATGGAGGCAGAGCAGTCATCAGTTAGACAGAGGAAACACCGTATTCAAAACTATTCACAAGTGGGGGTCTGCAAATACGATTCACTAAGAGATGGACAGAGACAGCGAACATTAATCCTCAAACTTGGAAGCAGGAAAAACACGCACTGCATTTATCAATATGCAGACAATATTATTATGGAGATGTATTTCCTGTCTACGTCATAAAAGACAATTCCTCATTTTGCATATTAGTGCTACAAACTGTTACCTCCTCTGATACATTATTAAGCTTATATATGCAAATATAACCTTTTAAGAAGCAGAACATTGAAAGTCAAATAAAGAGCATGTACATTAGATGACGGGTAATGGCTACAAGGGTGAGGTCCATTCTACCCCCCATCCCCAGCGGTATGGTCTCACTCAATACTATTGGGACTATACAGGTTAAAGCACAGACAAGGTACAGTAATATGAACCACTAAATGACTTCTTAAGTGCAGCTTGGCCTCAAGTGCATGCAGGAAGTATGCACTATTGCACTAGGTATGGGCCTATGGCATTCATACTCAATCACAGGATTCATAGTGAGCACCTTGCTAAGCAAAGTTGGCCTTGCTCCCCAGACCCCTTTCTCACAATTCTCTTTGATTTTAAGTGTTATCCAGTTCTCATTAGTGCAGAGTAAGTGTACTTTAAATAAACTCCAACACACACGCACACACACACACACACACACACACGCACACACACACACACACACACACACACACACACACACACACACACACACACACAGCGCACACATGCGTGCACACACACACACACACATGCACACACGCACACACACACACGCACACACGCACACGCACACGCACACGCTGCGCACACACACACACACACAGCCATCCACATACACACACAACACACACAGACACACACACATGCACATGCACACACACACACACGCATACACAGAGACACACACACACACATACACACACACGCGCACGCACATGCGCGCGCACACACACACACACACACACACACACACACACACACACACACATGCATTAGTTTCCAATTATTGATGGTAATTTCCGGCACTACAACTTTCATTCCAAGGCCAACATAATACATTTTCTCCACCAGGCTGGGGAGCTCCCAGTTAGCCTTTCACGTTTGTTAATAAGCCAGGTAATTATAAATGTAAATGGCAATCTGTCACAGAGCAGTCTGGCCAATTACAGGTGGCTATCAGTACCTTGTCACCATTTAACCATAAATACCCTCTTATCAATTAGTAAGTACTACAGTTGATATTAAACAAAAGGTCAAAGAGTTATAAGTAAGTATATGACCAGCCACAAGGTTTTTAAAACTGAATAAACAAAATACTTTCCTTTACTTAAGAATGAGTTAAGCAGCACAGTTAACCAATACTATGAATGGAGAAATATGACACAGGTAAACATAAAAAAATCCTTTTGAACAATATGTCACAAGAAAGAAAAAAAGCATCCGGGCCATAACTACATTAGCTGAATCTCCAGTCAGAGATACAACTGTAAAAAAAAAAAAAAAAAAAAAAAACTTACAGGTCACAGGCCAGAGAAGTGTAGTTCTTATACAGGCCAGAGAAGTGTGGTTCTTATTTCTCTCTTCTCGTCTCGTCTCTTCTCTTCTCTTCACTTCTCTTCTCGTCTCGTCTCGTCTCGTCTCTTCTCTTCTCTTCTCTTCTCTTCACTTCTCTTCTCGTCTCTTCTCTTCTCTTCTCTTCTCTCCTCTTCTCTTCACTTCTCGTCTCTTCTCTTCCCTTCTCTTCTCGTCTCTTCTCTTCACTTCTCTTCTCATCTCTTCTCTTCACTTCTCTTCTCTTCTCTTCTCTTCTCTTCTCTTCTCTTCTCTTCTCTTCTCTTCTCTTCTCTTCTCTTCTCTTCTCTTCTCTTCTCTTCTCTTCTCTCCTCTTCTCTTCACTTCTCGTCTCTCCTCTTCTCTTCTCTTCTCTTCTCTCCTCTTCTCTTCTCTTCTCTTCTCTTCTCTTCTCTTCTCTTCTCTTCTCTTCTCTTCTCGTCTCTTCTCTTCACTTCTCTTCTCTTCTCTTCTCTTCTCTTCTCTTCTCTTCTCTTCTCTTCTCTTCTCTTCTCTCCTCTTCTCTTCTCTTCACTTCTTGTCTCATCTCTTCTCTTCTCCTCTATTCTCTTCTCTTCTCTTCTCCTCTCCTCCTCGCCTCTCCTCTCCTCTTCTCTTCCCCTCTCCTCTCCTCTCCTCTCCTCTCCTCTTCTCTTCTCTTCTCTTCTCTTCTCTTCTCTTCTCTTCTCTTCTCTTCTCTTCTCTTCTCTTCTCTTCTCTCTCCTCTTCTCTTCACTTCTCGTCTCTTCTCTTCTCTTCTCTCCTCTTCACTTCTCTTCTCGTCTCTTCTCTTCTCTTCTCTACTCTACTCTTCTCTTCTCTTCACTTCTCTTCTTGTCTCTTCTCATCTCTTCTCTTCTCGTCTCGTCTCTTCTCTTCTCTTCTCTTCTCGTCTTGTCTCGTCTCTTCTCGTCTCTTCTCTTCTCTTCTCTTCTCGTCTCTTCTCTTCTCTTCTCGTCTCTTCTCTTCTCTTCTCTTCACTTCTCTTCTCATCTCTTCTCGTCTCGTCTCGTCTCGTCTCTTCTCATCTCGTCTCTTCTCTTCTCGTCTCTTCTCTTCTCTTCTTGTCTCGTCTCGTCTCTTCTCTCCTCTTCTCTTCACTTCTCTTCTCTTCTCTCCTCTTCTCTTCTCGTCTCTTCTCTTCTCTTCTCTTCTCGTCTCTTCTCTTCTCTTCTCGTCTCTTCTCTTCTCTTCTCTTCTCTTCTCTTCTCTTCTCTTCTTGTCTCGTCTCATCTCTTCTCTTCTCTCCTCTTCTCTTCTCTTCTCTTCTCTTCTCGTCTCTTCTCTTCTCTTCTCTTCTCGTCTCGTCTCTTCTCTTCTCTTCTCTTCTCTTCTCGTCTCTTCTCGTCTCGTCTCGTCTCTTCTCTTCTCTTCTCTTCTCGTCTCGTCTCGTCTCGTCTCTTCTCTCCTCTCCTCTCCTCTCCTCTCCTCTCCTCTTCTCGTCTCTTCTCTTCTCTTCTCTTCTCTTCTCTTCTCTTCTCTTCTCTTCTCTTCTCGTCTCTTCTCTTCTCGTCCCTTCTCTTCTCTTCTCGTCTCTTCTCTTCTCTTCTCGTCTCGTCTCTTCTCTTCTCTTCTCTTTGGCTCTCAGTACATTCAGCTATTTGATTTTTGTCTTTTCCAACAGACCTCAGATGCAATGAAGCAAAGCTTTACATTTACATAATACTGAGTTTGTTTACCTTCTCTGGGTTCTCCCCTTAACTGAATTGTCTGATTGCTCTTTTGCTGCCGTTTAGCTTCCCTATTTAAGGATAGTCATACTTTCCTGTCTGCCATACACTTCACATTCTATGTACACTGTCACAGTTCCTAAAAAAGGGAGTAGATTACAATTTCAGTTACACAACTGCACTTTTTTCATTTCACAGCAAAAGTTCATAAGTTCGCACATCATCCTTGCTGCTGAAGAAGCATACTTATCATTGATTAAACCACACATTTAATTTTATTATCTGCAGGTTTTAAAAGATTAAGTGCAGCTCACTCTGACTCAGAAAACAGTGGTATATTTATTTTCAAACATAACATTTTTCTGCAGTCTAGACCTGAACAAAGTGTTCCTGAGACACCCCCAAAATAATGCTTGTGCTAAAAGTGCATACTTTTGGTAAGATAGCCTTTTTTATCTTTACAGTCTATTTGAGTTTACATTCTTGGTAACAGGTTTAGACCCCACCACAATAATCTCCACCTTAGCAGGCTCTGACCAAATCTTACCATCCACTCTGTGACTCAGATAAAGCACTTATGTCATTCCTATCTGAGACGTTGTCAGCCTTAATAGTTTATTCTGTCTTTTTTAGTGTGCCCAAACACTCCCTGAACATACTGAAGTTTTCCCTGGCAGTGCTGATTTCACATTGCAATATCATTCAAGTAAGCAAAGGTAGTGTCCCCTGCCTCTACTAGGATGAGATCCTCCTCAGTCTTCAAGGTTACTGGGAAATTCTCCATCCCACAGGACATCTTAGTCTGGAGCATTTCTCCCCGGGCCTCTGCAGAAAACAGGATCTGTGGAACCTAGTCGGACTTTCCTGGTCAACAAATGTTAAATAAAATAAAAATAAATACTAAACTCAAATAAACCAAAAAGATTCACAAAAGCTAGCCGTTCCCTCTTGATACCTGCCAGTAACCTTTGGTCAGGTGAATAGTAGCTAACTGGCCCCATCCAGCTGTTGTAAGGCTTCATCTGTCCTGAGGATGGGGTAGGCATCAGACTCAGTGGGACTATTCAGTTTCTAATAGTCTACACAGAACTTAGTTACATCATTTTTCTTTAGCACCAGTGCAATTGGTAAATCCTAGGGATTGTTGGACTTATGGATTACCTTCAGATCTAACATCTTCTGCAGGTTTTCTCTCAGGGTTTGCAATGTCTCATTAGGCACCATATAAGGGATCTGTCTGATGGGCTGCTGGGGCCATGTGTCCAACATGCCACTTTAACAGGTGGATACACCTGGCTTATGCTTCCCATTAAACATGTCTCCAAACTCCTGTATTACTTCCCAGATTTCCTGAATCCGGACAAGAGGTAGCTGATATGAAAGGGATGCCTCATACATTGATGTGTCTGACTGAGCCTCACTGAAAAGCTCTACCATAAGACCACATGGTGATTCCTCATGTAACCCATCACAGATACTTGTACTAATGTCTGTCTGCCATGGTAAGGCTTCATTATGTTAACACAGTACTTCATACATTATAGTTCATAGGTCATAAGGGAATTCTAGGCTAACTGCCTTAAAGAGGCATTTTAAGCCTAGCCAATATCCCCAGATCAGAATCAAACCCTATACGTTCTGTCTGTGATGTGAAGATCTTAACCATTATGCCAAACCTGCATGTGGTAGCAGAGTTTGTGCTTTTATCTTCTGCATGACAACTCCTCAGTATAGTTAAGATTACCTGCCCTTCTTGCAACAATGAAAGGAGTCTTCCATGCTGTCCATAGTTTGTTGTGTCCAACAGAAATAAGTACCATCACTTCCTGCCAAGCGACTACTTTCAGGTCATGGCTATCTGATGGTACCAGACTTTTTCTGTTGTTGTGCTTGTGTTAAGTGCTATTGTTAGAACATATTCCACAAAAGAATCCTTCTGGGAATGGCAGTCTCTTTGACTTAATTATCACAAAATAAATCCAGAAGCCCCTCACCTTGTGACAATGCAACATCTCCAAGGGTAAAGATTTTGTGGATTCCTGGGAAATTTGTCTGCATGGAGAGGTGAGATGGGGCAGTCACCTGTAAACATGGTCCTCGGTGTACATTTTATCCTGTCTACCAGACCGTTGGTCCATGGATGGTAGCGGTAGTCTTTAACGCTTTACCCCATGATGCTTCCACAAACAAGCCAGCAGTTCAGACATGAAATTAGCACTGCTGTGAGTCAGTACTTTTCCTGGGAAACCTACTCTGATGAAACATTGTAAGTAAGCATTTTCCACCCTGTCTGGTTCAGTACATGTCAGAGTCAACACCAACTTAAGTTGTTTAACAACATAGCCCACCACCACCCACCACTAGGATGTATCTATTACCTGTGCAGTTTGAGGTACTAAAAGGCCCCACAGTGTCCTTAGCTACTTTCTGAAATGGTTTCTCAGTAACAGGCAATGCCATCAAAACATCAGTAGCTTTATCTCCTATCTTGTCAACCCTCTGACACTGGTCACATGTCTTGCAAAACCTCATAATTTATTTTGCAGTATTTGGCCAATAAAAATTTGGAATAAGCCTTCTTTTTGAGCAGTTTATTTCCATGTGGCCTGAAAGGGGAATATCACAGGCTGTGGCCAAAAGTCCTCATCAGTGGGCCCCTGCTACTGCCAGCCACTGTATCACTTTTCTAGCCATCTTTCAGTGGTCCATTTTCTGTGCAATATGCTGACTCCCTCAGCGTTTGAGGATCAGTATCCTCACTGGTCACCTCCTTCTGGTTTTGTGAAACAGGATGTGAGAGCTGAACGTGTCTCAGCTCTTTCTTTGTGATCCTCCCGAGCGCTCCTTCTAAATAAGTCTGGCATCTTCCAGCAGTGGTGCATCAAATTCAGGCTTATGGCTGCCAGTTAATTCCCCCCATTCAAGCTAAGTTCATTTCAACAGCTGTCACTCAAATTTACACTCACCACCACTAACTATATTTCTCTTAAAATAGCTACATCACCAGCTTTTGCTGGAAGTGTGGACCCTGGCTGGACCTCCTCTGCAATGCCTTCCTAATGTACTTGCCTCCATGTCTGGCTGAATGTAACCACATGCTCACAAGATACTGCATTGCCAAAATAATTTCCAGTCGAAGCATATGTTAGGATATTGTTGAACATTACCATCTGTTTATTTTTCCATTGTCATCCTTCACAGTCCAGGTAAACTCTAGCCAATGGTACCTGGATAGATGTCCTTCCCAGCACCCTAATTGGAGTGAACTGCCCAGACAAATATTTTTCCCTTTTAACCACTGCAGCTTTAACAGTAGTCATTTTATTTAATTTATTTATGTTTAGTTGATTGGGTAAATTCCACTACACTAACATTTTCTTTCCAGAGGAGACTCAAGGTAGAATTTATACTGAGAAATTTTGCAAAGGCATCAAGAAATTGCACTACTCTACTACAGATGCTGTGAGTCCTTCTACATATACCAGAGTTACCACCATCTCAGTCAAATGGGACCTCAATTTAAAGTCTTATCCAAAGTATGCTGTAGTCCTCTTGGCAACTGATTTTTTTCCTTCTGCCAGTATAGGCTACATACCCTCATGGTCATTTGGTGCAGATGTTTTCTCCAGAAAACACCACTGTCATATTGCTACCCTTGTTTGCTGCCGCCCATTACTTTTGTTCCCCCACATTGTCCAGTGGACATTGGTCCCACATATGTCTACTTCAGTTAAGCTGAAAACATTTACCCCAAGACCTGGGCATGTACTAGAACTGGTGGTTTTCTTCTTTGTCTGTGGAACCTGCCATGATGACTTATGTTGCTGCCCCATTGCTCAATACATAGAGGCCTCTTTATCCCCATCTTTTCAGCAGTGTTATTCTTCCAGTCTGAAATCAGATTCTCATGTCGTTAAGCCCATTTACAGGTGTGATGTCCCTCCTCTTAGCCAGAAATAAAGGAACCCCAAACCTCACCACAGACACTGATGAGGGACATTCACTTGGAACAAAAATAGATGCACACAATATTTCTAGATGCAGCTATCTGCAACAAGCACAATTTCCTTAAGAGCACACAGGGAATACATGCAGTCCAGGGGCTGGATTTCCCTCTCTCTCTCCAGGCCTCCAATAAGACTCACCTACTGACACAGCTGTAGAGTTCAGTCCTCAGCCAAGTGTTCCAAGCCAAGTCCTCTATCACCCTCTCTGTGAAACTAGTGCTCTGTGTTCCTGCTCCAAGTAGATGATGCACACACTCTTTGAGGTTTGATTTTCACACACACATACACACACACACACACACACACACACACACACACACACACACACACACACACACACACACACACACACACACACACACACACACACACACACACACACACACATCTGGGAAAGGCTGGCACAGATTTACTAGTTATGCCCCATTTGGCTAGACTACAAGGTAGGCACTGCCATCAGAACACTCCAAAGCCAGCTACTCTATGGCTCTTACATGGGCACCCATTTTTACTGAGTCAAATTAATAATAATAATACAAATGGTAGTGTCTGACCAATGCAGCAAGGCTTTCAGGAGCAGCCACAGTGTCACCAAATAAATAGAAGTAATCTCAAACATTAAAATATTCTATAAAAGACCAAATCCCAAACGTTAAAATATTCTCTAAAAGACCAGCCACAATGAAAAGTTTAAATATGTTTAATAATAAATATTAAAAGAATGTGAAATTACGAAATTATCTATTTACAATAAATATCAGCGTTTCAATCATAGGAACTATTAAAATAACACACATGGATAGGTTCACACAGATACAGAAAAACAGTACTTAACCAATCTCAATATATTTTCCTGACTGATCTAAAGAATTACTATTCCCTGATTAATTGCTAAAGCAAGGCACAATGAAGTGGGTGAGTGGTCTTCCTTCTTGGTCAGGTTTCCAAAACAGACTGCACTGAGACATCTATCTCATCTAGCATTAAAACATAATTTCAGTGAAGGATTACAGAATTACATCACATACATCTGGTCTTCTGACTCTGGTTCCCACACTACCCCTTTGCTAGAAAATAAACCAGAATTTAGCACATATATGTTACCATACACAGAGATAGAGTTTTGTTGAGATTTAGTATAGCATCTTGAAGCTATAAAGCCATTTCAAAACTTCCTCCCTTCCAGGGTAACAATTAGTTCACCCCTAAGGCCAATATAGTAGGATTCTTAGTCCTGGTTTTCACAGACATTTTGTCTCTGGCTATAACCAGAACTGTAAGATACAATCTTTATGGCCTAAACCAGGTAATTAGATTATTTTTCAAAGTTAGCTGAACTGAGATTAACCTCTTCTCTTTCAGTATCATCTGTTGCAATATATTCATTTAAACAAGTGCAATACAGTCTGACATACAGGTGTATTTCTTTTCTGTCCAACAGGACCCACTGTTGGTACATTTTTAACACAAGCAGTTTTATAAATAAAATTTCAACACAAGCACCTGTACAAATCAGTTTGATATACAAATGACATGTAATTCTTTACAAAACTCCAGCTAGCTATGCTGGCATATGTTACACATTCTCTGCCCTACTCCTCCTGGCATAGCTGGCAATACTTCATGTCCTCACATCATCACATCAGGCACTGTAATCATATACTAGATGGACTGTTAATTTTTCAAATATATTAACTTGACATCCACTCCAACACCTAGGAAAGTAAGTACCTCTTTATGCAATATAATCATTCACGGTCATCCACTTTTCTTCTAGGCTTTCTGAATATCTTTCTATATACTTGAAGAGTCAGATTAAAACAGTCAAGTAAACATTAAATAAGTTTATCACAATTCAAAAGATCTACATTAGTCATTTTTGATACAGCATCATTATTTTTATCTGTGAGCTAAGGATTTAAAAACCCTACCCACTGCCCATGGTCAATTTGTGTGATTATGTACCCTTTAGAATGCCCAAATGAAAAACTCAATCTCCTCTTTATACCAGAGAAGTAATGCACTACTGGGCTTGGCGTTTAGGGATCTATCCTTTCCCTGTTTGTGTATCTTTTGAAAACGACCAGCATTTCCTTTTCATTGCATTGCTACTTTCCCTTTCTTCAGTTTCGTGTCACAATCCTTCAATTTCAAGTTGTTTTATTCTCCCAGCTGCCTCAAATTCCAGATGTCCCATCTCTCTAGCACCAGCCTTTGTAATTCTAAGTTTCAATGACATTTAGCATGGGTGGGACTGTCCTTTCCTGCATACTGCACACTCTTAACACCTGTCAGGTTTCCCCAGGTTTAGAGGGCTGCATTCCATCTGAACACAAGGCTGTTACTATATTCTCAATGGACATACTGGCATGCAACATTTCTTTAGCTTTGTACTTCTCACTCAGCTGTGACATTGACATCTTGGTCTATTCTTCAGAGCTCATTTCTGCCTTTTCCTAAACTAGTGAAGGCATGTGATTTATAGCAGTGTATATTTATTTTGTGGATGCAAGGGTATACATGCATTTAATGACAAAACTGCAGACTAAAAGTCTGATTACAGCATCCACAGCACCACTCCCCATAGTAAAACCCATAGCACTGCTGACAGATATAAAAACTGTATGGTAGGGAGGGGGCTCTGTTGCTTGGATCCACTCCAATCTACTCTGCATCACTAAGTTAATCTTTGGCTTAAAGCTGATGGAGTATGGTTTCTTGAGTCATACCAATAGTGCCAAATTGATTAAAATATAAACAAGGTACACAAATAGGAATCATTAAACAGCTGCCTAAGTGTAGCCTGGCTAGAAGAGCATGTAGGAATTATGCACTGTTACCCTGTGTGTTGGTCTTCCTCATTCATAAAGAGGCTTTACACCGAACACCAGCCAAACACAGTCTTTAGTTGAACTTCTCAGTCTCTTTCTCACCTCCATCTCTCTTAATATATTTCTTAATCTCTCCCTTAATCTCTCACTTAATCTCTCTCTCTCAATCGCTCTGTCAGAGCTCACGTGTCCATAAAAACTCTGCTTTGAAACTCTTTTACACACAGACACACACACACACACACACACACACACACACACACACACACACACACACACACACACACACACACACACACATTAATTTTCAAAGAAGACTGGTACCTCACAAGACATCTATGACAACTGGAAAGGCCGCAGAAATACCTCACAAAGAGGATTACTGGCCTCAAACAGATGCCCTACACAGACCGTCTCAAAAAACTCCAGCTTTACTCCGTCGCATATCGTCTACTCAGATGCGATCTCTGCCAAACATACAAAGCTATGTCAAGCCCAGAGCTGTTGGACATGCTGCACTTAAAGAAATCCAAATCTCTGTGAGCTACACGCTCTAGGGACCTAAACCTTGTCACCACAATAAACAGAACATGCTGGAGGGATAGATTCATGTCCTAGAGACTTCCCATACCCTGGAATAGACTACCTATCTGTATCAAACAGAGCTCCTCATTAGCACTCTTCAAGAAAAATCTTGATGATTGGATGGGAGATAGGAAATTCAC
>NC_056747.1:1298489874-1298582374 GCF_019279795.1 Protopterus annectens
CTGGACTTGGTGTACTGGACTGAGTTTCGCTTTACATTATATGTTATGCCATAAATACATGCAACACCCTTTTAGACACACTGTACACATCAGAAGCCTATAACACCTATGGAAAAATACTTCTCAGTTTTCTCAGGGATGGGGTGGGGAACTAAACAATGCATCAGGAAATAACTAACTTTTGGGGCACTTTATACAGATTCTAGGAGATCAATGCAAATGTATTATACACATGTGTAACTGTACTAACGTGTTAGTGCTTTAATCGCATTTACATTAAAAGTATGGAGCACATTAACATATTTTGCATTTTGTCCAGAGTCCCCATTGCGAACATTCATTTTCTGTAATCAACTGCTTTGTTGACATGAAGAGAATATGCAATTAGCTTTTGGGCTTTTAGATATAAAAAATAGTTTTCAGAATTAGTGTAGCTGCCTGCTTGGTGTGTGACTGAATTACATATTAACCATGTCGGTATGTTATACATGAAACAGTATGACCAAAGTGTACCTGTGCTATCAAAGAACACTAACTTCTATCAAGAACAGAGTCTCTACCACATCTGATGCTTTCAGTCAAAATATCTATGCCGATATTTAGTTATCACAGAGTCTGGAATAATCGGAAATAGGCTGCCAATCAACTCAGTTGTACAATTTACAGAAAATATAGACAAAGTAGCACAGTTATCTTGTCATGGTTCTTTGCAGATCCTGGAAGTCTCCTGCCTACTCAGGAGACCCTGACAAGTTAGCCGCCACAATCAAGTTTTATATGTTGCTTTGTGCCCGTGGGTTAAGGGACCTTTTATTATCAGTATGTCATATTTTATGACATGGACTAGAGTGTGATGGTTTTTAGGACCCTTATACCATGGCATAAAGGTATTTAAAAGTGTTCTAAGTCCCAACAGGACCTAGAGAACAAGTATGGTGTGAAGAATTTTGGAACATGGTGCTCACTGGAATGTATGAGGTTTGAAGCCGAAGAAAGTACAGATAGTATTAAGTCTTGTTACCTAGAGGGGGTCCTGATTTTACAGACAGACAGACAGGTGAGTAATACATGGGAGAGATGACACAGGATGCAGAATAAGGGATGCTGATCAGATTTAGTTGGGTTCTCAAGGATGGCTCAGTGCCTTCTGGGGAATTATGTCACTCTTGGAAGATTTGTACTTCCCTGTAATGTCTTCCTGGGTTACTGTATGCTACAGCTCTACTCTGAATGATGGCTAATAGGGGGCCCTAAAAATGACTCAGTGGCCTTCTGGGGAATTATGTCACTATGGGGAGTTTTGTACTTCCCAGTGGTGACCTTCTGGTGCACTGAAGTGTGCAGGTAGTTTACAAGCGTACTGTTTAGCAGACTGTATTGCCTTTCTGGAAAACTATCATTATCTTGAGCCATGTTCTTTTTTAGAGTTAACTTGTGGGGCACTGTCTGTGTCCTAGAGCTGTTGTCAGATCCAGTAGTGGCACGAGCAATGTGTTACAGGCTAACCTCTGTGAAAACAGTGTAATTTTGGGAAGCTACATCCCTAATGATCTTTTGTGTTCTCTGCCTACAGTGCCCTCCTGCCAATCTAGTAAGGACCCCAGGTATGGGAGATAGGTGAGCTGTCTAGCAGGCTGTAGTGAACCATCTTGAGAATTGTCTCCTTCTCGGCAGCTGTCTACTGTCTCTGCAGTAACTTTATGGCATACAGTATCATACAGGTTTGTTAATATAATTATGATGTGAGCTCTGAAGAAGGTTAGAGGATATTCAGAAGTAAAACATGTAAAATAACTTGTACACATCTCTTTTCTAAACACATAACATGGAAATCACTTTAAGAGCAAAAATAAGTAAATAAATAAATAAATCCAAAATGTTTAATACCTCTGTTCAGTTTTCTTATATTTTATACTAGAATATTTCTAGAAGTAAAGGATTTCTAGATGTGAGTGTTGCAGTCAGGTGACTCTCATCACCAATTAAGATTAGGCATGCAGACATTAGTGTTAAAGATGCATACTGAGTAAGGGATGATCGACATAACTCATTAGATTGACATAACTCATTAGATGTATACCAAGTAAGACAGGAGCAATGTAACTCTCATTTTAATTCTATCAATTTAACTATCTACCTGATTCATTGGATGCCAAGGAGCAGAAAGCCTGTAAATGCTAAATGGTAAAATCGAGTGGGTAGTTGCACTGGAAAAGAGCAAGAGCATCCAACAGTAGTGTGAAATAAACTTTTTTTAAATCCTGGCAGCTAGCCAGATATGGGCAGTGATGGCTTTGCAGGGATAATGTTGCAGTTTATTACCGTGGGTGGTGAGCAAACTCTGGAGAAGAAATATATTTCTATGGCTCTCACTTTATTTTCTGCTGTTTTATTTCTGTCTTATTACAGCTGGCCATACAAGATAAATACAGACCACAAAATAAGCTATAATTGCTGTGTAAGGGGTATGCATATGGATGAAAAATGCTGACTGTTGTTTGTTTATTATGCTGACTTTTTATAAGTAATGTGATTTTGGTGATGCAAGTTGGAATACTTTACTGTGCTACTGCTTGTGTGAAACAAAGTTGAAATACATCACTGTTACCATTATTATGTTCATCACAATCAGATGTCTGGGATGTATGCCGTCAAATCAGTTGCTATGACTGCTGTGTGGAGGCTACCTGTGGATGAAAGTAACTGACCGTCTTGTCATTTGTTTAGTTTAAGCAGTTATTAATTGGGCTTTGCAGGACTAGTTTTCATTTGTGTGAAATAAATTGAAATATTTGGCTACTGTGTGTTTTCATTAATCACTGAAAATGTGCTACTGTGGCCATTATTATTATTATTATTTTTTTATCACAGTCAGAAATCTGAGCTACATATAATCAACAGCATGGTTAGAATTGCTGGGTATGGGGGTTGATTGAAGATGAAAATGACAGACCCTGGCTTTACAGAAGTAGTGTACATTTCTGTAAAGCAAATTGGAATAGTTTACTATGGCCATTTTTAAAACAATCAGACATCTGACAAGTTCACAGTCAATACAGTAGCTGTAATTAATTGATATGGATGCCATCTGGGGAAAAAGAAGTTACCCCTACTGTTGTTTGATCACCGTTGATCAGGTACTGATGTAGTGCAGAAGGAGCAGTGTTGCATAGTGTATTGTATTTGTTAAAGTCAGTAAAATATTATCATTGCTATGGCTTGTGTTTGTATGTTTGCTGGAAATTGTTGCAGTGTATTTAAAAGTAGGAAATATAATGTGCTAACATTCAATTTGTAGAGATCTTCTGAAAATACTACATTCCATGATCAACATGTCAAGAGCTAGGAAGTAAACTCTGTGGTAGTTCTGGTTTTCATTTTTTAAGCCCTAAAGGTAGGCCCTGGTGAACGGTTACCTTTCTCCTGGCTTATATTTTCTTCTCTTTCCTTTTGTAAGTAACTAGTTTTCACATAAATGGATTAAGGCAGCATTTTTCATCTGTCTCAGTAAGCCTAACATCCTTATGGTTTATTTGATCTTTCTGCTTTTTGTATAGATGCCATTTGTCATGTAGTCAGTACCTCTACCACACTGTATGTCTGACCATTTATATATTGGCTAAAAACAGCACTGTTCAACTAGTGGTAAGAATAAACAAATAAAACAAAAAAAAAAACAGTGATGCTGAAAAAGGTAGCGGAGAAAAAACAGCATTAAAAAGTTTTTACTATGCCTTCATCAAATAGACTTCTTCAGAAAACAAACACACACAGTAATAGCACACAGTTTAAAAAGTAAACCCAACCAATAAAATTAAAGTTCCAATTAAAAAATACAATTGACCACAATCAAAATAATTAACTTATCTTAAAGATACAAAAGTTACAAAACCTTCTTAGTTCCAAGAAAAACCTGAAAAAATTCATATTTAGAAATGTGTATACACACACACACATATATATATATATATATATATATATATATATATATATATATATATATATATATATATATATATATATATATGGGTCCTTGTCAGAACGTCGAAAGTACAGTTAATCAAACTGCACTTTGATGAAGCGTCTTTAGCGAAAGTACATAACATCGAATATGCACTTTCGCTAAAACAAAGTAAAAAACGAAAGTACATGCAGTTTGCATGTTTTTTAGTTGTATATCAACATATTCTGTTGATGTACAACTAAAATCTTTTGTGAAGATCGCGGTACAGTGGGGATAAGGGAATATTCCCTTTTCTCCACTGTAGTGCAATCTTGGAGTTAGAATATTAAAGTAGGGGGGTTGGGGGTGCAGGGGGGTTTGCCCCCCTTGCATAGTAGTGTTTACATTTTTTTTGTGTGTATTTTTTAATTTTATTTTGTTTACTTTAGCGAAAGTGCATGTTCGATGTTATGCACTTTCGCTAAAGTGGGTTTGTGAAAGTGCAGTTCGATGAACTGCACTTTCGATGTTTTAACATAGACCCATATATATATATATATATATATATATATATATATATATATATATATATATATATATATATATATATATATATATATATATATATATATATATATATATATATATATATATATATAGATATATACTTATCATTTCACCCTTAAGCTTTTATCTTTGAAAAAACATGTTATATTAATAGTTTTTTTGAGTCCTGGGAATTTGTCTGCATTTAATTTTACCTGACATATAGTTTCAATGCTGTCTAGTCTGTTTTAATAACTTCTTCCCCTCATATCAAAAGGAACATGTTGTAGTACAGAAAAAATATATTTTTATTTTGTACAAGAAATGGAGTGTTTGTACAACACATTGTTCATGTTTTTAACCTTTATAAAACATAATTGTTCTTTACTTCTTTTGTCCAAGCTGTGAATTGTCATTCCTATATAAAATGCTTGGCCAGTAGAACATATTCCTATGCAAACAACTCCAGCTAATTTACATGTTTATCTCCCTGAGATATGTTTGTTTGTCTTTTCGGCTTTTCCCGGTTAGGGATCGCCACAGTGGAACTCCGGTCCACTAATGATTGGCAGTCGATTTTTATGGTGCCGAGTTGCCAGCCGAACGCCCAACCTTCAGCGAAGGCACGCCCATGCATGCGTGTCTTTCGGAGGCCACTCGACCACAGGGAGGACATGCAGACTCCACAAAGAAGGCACTCCAGCCGAGAATCGAACAGGAGAACCTCTTGCTGTGAGGCAACAGCGCTACGGCTGTACCAATGCGGCTTATCTCCCTGAGATATAAGTGTTGTAATTTAAATGTTCTATAAAAACATAAGGACTCACATAAATATGTCTACAAGCACTACAGGTGCCACACATAAACATCCCTTTCTTTATGTCAGTGTAAGATCATTGTCTCAGTCTGTAGTAACCCTTTAAAACATTTTATATACGAAGGTGGGCTCCTTCCCTATAAGTTTAACAATGTCTGAATTTCCTTCTAGTACTCTCCAGTTTCTACAATTAATCTCTTAAGGCACTACTATCAACAGACATATCCAGTATGAATGCAGGACTCATGAAAAAGTGAATCATCCATAAAATATGCAATATTCTGTATTGTATCAGCACTACCCATATTCACTTCTAACTTAGGTGCGAACAAGTCTGCCCTTTTGCTGCTGACTTCAGCGGCTACCTTACACAGAAATTTGCTATCATAGCCCCTCTTAATGAACATAAAAATAATGTCTAACACCTCATCATCATAATCCTTGTCTAATGTTGTCATCCTGGAGGCTCTAATAAATTGTACCCATTAGATGTTTCTTTTTCTGAAACTGAGGTGACCACTTTTGAAATGCAAATAACTGTTGAAAACATTTCCTTTTCTGATAAATCTTGCTACCTATTTGCCTGTTTGTAAGATCCCATTTTAACATAACATCAATATAATGTACATTCAACCCTATTTCACTAATGGTGAATTTAAAATAATCAGAAACTTCATTTAAATATTCAATAAATTCAAAGCGTTCAGCTTGTGCAACATCCATTAGTGAAAACAGGTCATTGACAAACCGTTTGTAAAAAAACAATTATGTCATAAAAACTGATGGTGGTTAGTATATTATTTTCCCATCATCCTAAAACAAGATTTGAGAAGGAAGGAGCCACTGATGACCCCATTGACACTCCACTAACCTGTTTGTTATATATTTTATCAAAAAAAAGAGAGAGATTGTTGTCTAACACTAACTCCATTAGTAAACAATATAAAGAGATTTCATTATTGGAAAAGTGGTAAATCTGGTGAAAAATAACCTTACATTTTCTACACCCTGATCTTGTGGAATGCAGGTATACAATGAACACACATCAATAATTACAATTTTAATGTTAGTATGCCGATATAATATTCTGTGAGAAACTCTTTCTGCTCTGAGTTACAGCACAATGGCATGAAAATTACAGAACCAACTGATATTGCCAACATCCTGGCAGATAGGTTCAGTGCTAACTTTACCCCCCCAACCCCCTAAAGGGCCCATATCTATACAGGAAAAATGCAGAGTCCCTGTAATCACAACTACGCAGGTAAAAGCTGCACTCTCTAAAGCCAAAAACACAGCATCCATGGGACCAGACAACATCCCAGGCTGCGTTTTACATGAACTTCAGAACAAACTGGCTCCCCACTTGAGCACCATGTTCAATAATAGCCTCACATCAGGCTTTGTGCCCACTGAATGGTGCACAGCAACAGTCATCCCACTCTACAAAGGGGGAGCCACCACTGATCCCGGGAACTATCGACCTATTAGCCGGACGAGCCTGGTCTGCAAGGCCATGGAATGTATCATCATGGAACTCATAAACAAATACATTGGTAACCTCCAAACTCTGGATCCTACCCAGTTCGGGTTTGTGAAAGGCAGATCATGCCTGCTGAACCTGATTGACTTCTTTGAGGCAGTCACCAAAGCTGTAGATGAGGGTAAGGTGGTTCACACAGCCTATCTTGACCTCGCCAAGGCTTTTGACACCATCCCCCATTCTGGAATTATAGCTAAACTCACTAAACTAGGTATAAATCCCTATGTCACAAGATGGGTTGCCAACTGGCTCACTGACAGAACTCACATTGTTAAAGTTGCAGACTCCAAATCTGACCTCAAAGCAGTGACAAGTGGAGTACCACAGGGTTCCGTCCTGGGACCTCTCCTGTTTGGTATCTACTTCTCTGAAGTACAGGCTAACACAGAAGGCCTTTGGCTAATGAAGTTCGCAGATGACTGCAAACTAGGAGCCATAGTCAAGTCCCCAAATGATGTGGACATCCTAGAGAAGGGCCTCGCTGAGACAGATGCCTGTTGTCAGAGCCATGGCCTCAAGCTCAATGCCAAAAAGTGCAGTGTCATCCCCTTTGGTAAAAACTCTGCACCCATGAACTACCACATTGGCAGCAAATCTACTTAACACTGAATATGTGATAAGAGACCTTGGGACCCAGGTGGACAGAAGTCTCTCCTTTGGTAGTCACATTGCCACAGTAGACAGGAAGTCCTTCTACGTGGCACACCTCATCATAAAAGGGTTCTCATCCAGGAAAAAAGAGGTCATTGTTCCCCTCTACTCGACACTCATTAGACCCATTATAGAGTACAACACCCCTTTTGGAATGTACTTCACAAGACATCTGCAGCAGCTGGAAAGGCCACAGAAGTACCTCACAAAGAGGATTACTGGCCTCAAACAAATGCCCTACACTGACCACCACAAAAAACTCCAGCTTTACTCCGTAGCATATTGCCTACTCCAAGGTGATCTCTGCCTAACATGCCAAACCCAGAGCTGTTGGACATGCTACACCTAAAGAAATCCCAATCCCTCTGAGCTACATGCTCTGGGGACCTAAACCTTGTCACCACAATAAACAGGACATGCTGGAGGGATAGATTTTCTCATACTCTGGAACAGGCTACCCATCTATGTCAAGCAAAGTTCTTCATTAGCACTCTTCAAGAAAAATCTTGATGAGTGGATGGGAAATAGGAAGTACACCCCGGGGATCACTTCTGTGTCTCTGCTCAACAGTGGCACAGGAAAATAACTTTCTTGTGTGGCATAAGCCAGGGAACCTTGTTGGCTAGGCTTACGTAGGCCCTTGGGCCGATAGCCTAGTACCTACCTATGAACCTGTGAACCATTGAGTAAATAATTAAAATTTAACTTATGAGTGAAAAAATTCAACATTAAAATGGTATTTGTTAAATCAGCACAATGGCTTGGTACAAAATTTAATCCTAATCTAAGTAAGTGCAGATGTAAAGCACTTAAAACAAATCTAGACAAATAAAGAAGTTTATTTATTTATTTATTTATTTACATTTGTTTACCAGGAAATTCCAATTGGACACAGGTCCTTTTTCAGTGGTGGCCCTGGGAGAAAAGCTTCACAGAACAATAAATGAGCAGCAGAGTACATGAACAACAATTAAATATACATACAATAGCAAATAATACATACTGCAACAAACATTACATATACTTACAATATGAAACATAGTAATGAACAGATATACCAATATCTAGCTTAAGGTTAGGAATAGAGGTAGGATGTATATACAGATAGTACTGATGTTCATTGTGTTTCACTGTTGCAGTCATTACTCTTGAGTTATCCTGCTGGCAGGCTACCCTCAGTCGGCCAGAATTCCAAAGTTTAGGTCCGGCATCGGTTGCTGTCACCTCTTCCCTGACGTCAGTGTGCCGGGGGGTATAAAAGATGCAGCCGACGCCATTTTCTCCAGTCTTTCTTGCCACGCGGTGCCCGAAGCAAAAGCAGTTCGCAAGTGCTGGTCAGCCGACTCCTGAGATATTCAAATCCGAATTTCAGAACCAAAGTCTTCATTAAAGCTAAGTACCCCGTTGGGGAAACTTTTTTCTTGCTCCAGACCGATGTCAGAAAAAGTTAACAATTGTATTTCTTGTGGGAAGCAAATACCTCATAAGGATTTTCACTCTTACTGTATTCCTTGTCTAGGCCCTGTTCACAATGTTGCTAGCTGTCAGTTTTGTGCTAGATTTAACCAATGCACTAAGCGTCGGTTCAATTTTGCATTTCATTACTTTGGCAGAAGATTTAATTATATAATGCCATCAGACCAGCTGACAACCGGAGTTTACAAAAAACGCAAGGACAAGGAAAAAGATAGGCATCCGAGGTCCAAAACCGTTGATGAGGCCTCTGCTAGGCCAGTCGCCGGTTTCGCCGGTTCTCAGTGAGGTGCTTTCGCAGCCCCTGGCACCCGCTATCTCAGAGCCACAGGCCTCTTCCGACTCCCACGTGGAGCCGACTGGGCATCTGGATACTCAAGGTATTGGACACTTGGAAATCATTCCCTCAGGTGGGTCCAGAGCCGCTGAGCAGGCATCGGCTTCTGAGGGTGTCTTCAGACCTACACAACTATATATTAAGCCATCTTCAGCTTCAAAGACAAAGACTAAAGCAGCTCTAAAGACAAAGAAACAAGTGCAGCATTCTCCTGCTCAGACTTCCATGCATAAAAAACAGATGCTCAAAATGGCCGAAGACCTAATTACTTTGATCAGGGGCTCCCATCCCCCTCCTGATAAGAGGCCTAGGCACGAGACAGAGTATGATTCTTCTGATCAGGTTTCTATTTCCTCTGATTTCTCTTCTGAACAGGATTACTCCATGCTTCCCTATGAGGATTCTGATGCTGAAGAATCCATTCCTTCAGCCTCTCCTCCTGAGGATTATTCTTTTGGGGAAACCCTGTATACCATGAGGGAGCATTTCCACAGACATTGTAGATGATGTATTTTCAGAGTCCATCCTGTCCCCTGACTCTTTACCCCAGACAGATGCTACAGGGTTCCGGATTCTCATAAATTCCTATATAAAAACCCAGCTGCTGACGCAGAAACTATATCTCGGTGTCCCAAAGGGATCAAAGCTTCCTCTGCAAAAAGTCTGTCCCCTCTGATAGGGATTCTAGGGCTCTAGACAGATGGGGGAAAAAAGTCTACACTTCTGCTACCCTGGCTGTAAAGGCTTTAAATTGTCAGTTTCATATGCTTAAATATCAGCAATATTTAATGTCACTGCTTAAACAGAAATTGTTGACAAATACTGAATGTTTAGAGAACAAGGAATTGCAGGATTTATTGCATACAGCTGAACAAGTGGGAAAGCATACTTTTCAATGTGGTTATGATTCACTGGAGGCCTCTTGCAGGGCTGCAGTTACAGGTTCTGTTATTAGAAGGTATGCTTGGTTAAAGGAACAGAATCTGCCTGATCATGTTAAAGCAAAATTATTAGATGCATCATTACAGCATGATACTTTGTTTGGTACTAAAGCAGAAGAGGTGTTGAAAAAAATGGAGGATAAAGCAAAATCCATGCAGACAGTCAAGGATTTCTTACAGGTACAGCCACCCAAGTTTAGCAAGAACTGGCCTTCTAAAAATTGGTCCTCTCCAGTGTCAGACAGGCCACAAAGAGGCAGATACAGGTGTCCCAGAGGCAGATCTCAGCCCCAAGGCTCATACAGGCCTAAACAATGGGGTGCTCCTACCTCCAAAAGCAGAGAAGACAAATCACAGCCTTACAGGAAACAGTCCCAATGACTTTCCTCTACCAGATCCAAGCACTTTTCTTTTGGCAGCCCCCTTAGGGGGAAAACTAGCACTTTTTTCATCAAATTGGCAAGTGGTTACCCAAGACACATGGGTCCTGAACATAGTGTCCCAAGGCTACAGGTTCCATTTTCACACTCTACCAAGGTCAAAGGGTATGCCAGACCTGCCACTCAATCAATGGGCAGAGGTACAAAAACAAATTACAGCCCTTATGGACATGAGGGCCATTCAGCAAGTACCACAACAAGAGCAGGGGCAAGGGTTTTACTCCAGACTTTTCCTAGTACCCAGAAAGGACAAAACCTGGAGACCAGTACTGGACCTGTCTATACTAAATACGTTTCTGGAGGTTCCAAAATTCAAGATGTTGACTCTACAGCAACTACTGCCCATGCTGGGCAAGAAGGCTTGGCTCGTAACTTTGGACCTAAAAGAGGCGTACCTGCATATCCCAATCAGACAATCTTGCAGAAGATACCTCAGATTCATAGCTGGCTCAATGCATTACCAATTCTCTGCACTGCCCTTTGGCTTTTCTACTGCGCCCGGGTCTTCACAAAATGCCTGGCACCAGTAATTACGTTTTGCAGACAAAAAGGAATTCAAATATATCCCTTCTTGGACGACTGCCTAATTCAAGCAGAGAACAAAGATATTCTTCTAAAGCATCTGGCATTTGTAAAAAAGATGACTAATTGGCCTAGGGTACACAGTAAATGAAAATAAATCAAAACTAGTGCCCTCTCAAGAGATAATATTCCAGGGTGCAAGCTTAAATACAACTGCCCAGATGGCTTATTTCACACCAGACAAACAAAAGCATCTGACTACTTACTTCAAGAAATTGGCAACAAAAACCCACTTATCTGCAAGGAAAATCCTGCAGGCCTTGGGTTTCATGGCATCCTGCATTCTACTAATTCTATATGCCAGACTGCATATGAGGAAACTACAATGGTATCTAAAAAGTGTTTGGACTCAGCATTGCCACAGCCTGGAGACAGTAATTGCACTCATTCCCTGCATGCAACAGGAGTTTCGATGGTGGGCAGAAGCCTGCCACCACAACAAGGTTCTGCCATTCAGTCTACCCACAGCCAGACAGACACTGACAACGGATGCATCAGATTATGCCTGGGGGGCCCATATGGCAGAAAAATGTATTCAGGGCACATGGCCTGCAGACCAGATGCATCTTCACATCAATCAAAAAGAGATGCTAGCTGTTCAAAATGCCCTGACAGCTTTCAAGGACCTGCTTCATCCAGGACAGTTACTGATAAAGACAGACAATACTACGGTCATGTGGTACATAAAAAAGCAGGGAGGCACACATTCCTACCCCCTCTGCAGACAAGCAATGACCTTATGGGACACAGCATTGGCTTTTCAAGCTCACCTGCAAGCACAATTCCTGCCAGGAAAAACAAATACTCTGGCAGACAAACTAAGCAGAAACCTCATGGATCCCCATGAATGCAAACTGGATCCACAAGTCTTCAGCATGATAATAAGGAAATGGGGATGCCCAGACATAGATCTATTTGCCTCCCCTCACAACGGCCAATTGCAGAGATTTTGCAGAAGGATTTACCACAAGCTAGCTTCCTCTCACTACCACTTATACTACTCACTCAGTCTCCTCTCTTACTCCTCTATCTTCCCCTTCCATCCCATTAGCCCTTCTATCTTGTTCCACCTAACATTATATGCCTTTCCTCCACTGCCTCTCCTTCCCAGGGTACTCCTAAAGGTCAGACAAGAGAAGCCAAAAATGATACTGATTGCACCAGACTGGCCACACCAGCACTGGTACCCAATCCTAAAGAGCTTGTCTCAAGGTCCAGCATGGATATTGCCTCAAACTTCTCACTTGCTGACCCAACAAAACAATCAGATCCTGCACAGCCAACTCAGGACCTTAAATCTGGCAGCATGGTGGATAATGTAGCCATTCAGAACACTCCTCTTTCAAAAGCTGTTTTGGATGTTATCTTGGAGGCCAGGAGGCCCAGTACCAGAAAATCTTATGCAGAGAAATGGAAGAGAGTCTGTGCTTGGAACCAGGAACAAGGCATTGACACGTGTGTACCAAATATCCCTCAGATTTTACAATACCTAACTGAGATGCTGAACAAAGGCCTTTCTTTCTCATCAATTAAGATTCATGCCTCTGCCATTTCAGCCCATTACAATGCGGAACCACCTATCTTTTCTCATCCTTTAATAAGACAGTACCTCAGAGGGGCCAAAAACATTAGGCCTCCAAGGAGAGCACCAACCTGGGACCTCAATTATGTTTTGGAAAAACTCACACTGCCTCCTTTCGAGCCAGCATCAACAGCAGATATAAAATACTTATCCTGGAAAACAGCTCTGCTCCTAGCAATAACCTCTGCAAGGTGAGTCTCAGAGTTACAAGCACTCATGGCTGTGGAAATTTTCATCATTTTTGATCCAGACAGGGTTTACAAACCCTACATTTATGCCTAAGGTGGTGTCCAGTGCGGCCCTCAACAAAACCATTCACTTGCCTACCTTTTATCCAAATCCACAGAACAAGGGTGAGAAAATTCTGCATTTTTTGGACATACACAGGCAGCTATGCTTCTACTTGGACAGAACTAAAGCTTTCAGAAAGACTGAGCAACTTTAGTGTCATATGCTGCGGGATCACAAGGAAAGGCTATCTCAAAACAGACTATTTCTAAATGGATAGGCCATTGCATCTGTTTCTGCTATTCTCAACATGGCAAATCAGTGCCTAAGGGCATTAGTCCTCATTCTACCAGAGCAGCAGCCACTTCAGCAGCCTTTCTCAGAGGAGTACCAACCAAAGATATCTTAGAGGCTGCAACCTGGAGTTCAGTGCACACCTTCACAAAGCACTACCACTTACCTCTTTACTCTAAGTCCGGAGCAGGCTTTGCCACTGCAGTCCTGCAGGGCCTCATAGCCTCTCCTAATCCTATTTAGCCCAGCCACCCATCCTCAGCTTTGGGATTCAACCCAAGAGTAATGACTGCAACAGTGAAACATGATGAACATAGTACAGGTGTGTACACTTACCATAAATGTAGATGTTCGAGTGTATTCACTGTTGCAGTCCAGGTTACACACCCACCATCCCCCTTGTCTTTGCTGGGACTTTTCTACACTTCTCTATCCTATACAACGTATTTGGTGTATTTGCTTGTAGATGAAGGAAATGTCATTTTTGTGCATGCATTTTAGTGGCATATTTTTCAGCCTACCAATTTAGGGGCACCTGACATCTGGGGCAAGAAAAACTGAAGAAAATGGCATTGACTGCATCTTTTATACCCCTGGTGCACTGATGTCAGGGAAGAGGTGACAGCAACCAATGCCGGACCTAGATTTTGGAATTCTGGCCGACTGAGGGTAGCCTGCCAGCAGGATAACCCAAGAGTAATGACTGCAACAGTGAAGACACTCGAACATCTACATTTATGGTAGGTACACAACTGTACTTTTCCAGCCCCCTCATAAGAGCAAATAACAGACTTTGGAATTCAGGCCGACTGCGGGTAGCCTGCCAGCAGGATAACCCAAGAGTAATGACTGCAACAGTGAAGACACTTGAACATCTACATTTATGGTAGGTACACAACTGTACTTTCTAAACTCATATACCTAAATGTTATATACAAATATTGCACTAAACTCAAGCAGATATAAAGCACAAGTGCCACACAAAGGTGGAACAAGATAGAAGGGCTAATGGGATGGAAGGGGAAGATAGAGGAGTAAGAGAGGAGACTGAGTGAGTAGTATAAGTGGTAGTCAGTTGGATATGTATTTGGAGTTGAGATGCAGTGAGGTAGTTAAGCATGTCATGTGATGTCATGTAACAGGTCTGAGAGATTGAGTGAGGAGGGAAGGGGAGGGTAAAGGGTGACCCAGAGCCTGCAGAGGAAGGAATGCAATTTTCAGACGGTGTGAGGCATGGTGGCTAGGGGAGGGGAGAGGAAGGGGAGGTAAAAGGAGGGTTACTAGTCGGGATTGGATTGGTCGGATTTTATCTAAAAAGTCTATGGTGGTCAATGCTCCTTTTTTCCAGTTTGTGGAATGACTCCTTCCCTTCCCTCTCGAAAAGTTTTTTGAACCTCATTCATTTTCAGCTGGATAAAATGGTAATTCCACAATGTCTTTTGGGAAGTTGGACGTTCCTGGTGTTTTGTTTTCATTGATCAGCTGTACCACATGTAATGAATTGACGTCATCGCCTCCTTCGTTATTTGAAACCTCTATCTGATTGGTAGATATAGTAGAATGCCCTCGTTGATTTAAAGGAACCACTGCTTCTTTAATTTCTAAACGTGGTTTCGTAGAAAAAAAGCATCAGTAGTAATGGGATAAGCTGTTTTGTTATGATAGCCCAGTTTATCATATTCTTTTTGATATGAGGGGAAGAAATTACAAAGACAGACCAGAGAGCACTGAAACTATATGCCAGGCAGGTACAATTAAACACAGATAAATTCCAAGGACCCAGCCAAACTGTTATTATAAAATCAGAATAAAAACTGGAGTGACAACAAACATGGATATGTAAAATAAACCAAAAAAGCTCTTATTATCCCTTAGTAAGCACTTTCGTGTTGACCTCAGTGCTTCATCAGATTTTTGCTTCTTGCGTACTGGTGTGACAACTTCATCTCAGCTGTGGAGTTGTTTTACTTTTTGGACCTATTATTATAAAATGTTTTCTCAAAGATAAAAGGTTAAGGGTGAAATGATAAGCGTATATATATATATATATATATATATATATATCTAAATATAAATTTTATTTCATGCTTTTCTTGACCTAAGAAGGTTTTGTAACGTTTTTATCTTTAAGATTCATTAGTTATTTTGATCGTGGTCAATAGTATTTTTTAATTGGAACTTTAATGTTATTGACTGGATTTGCTTTTTAAACTGTGTGCTTTTACTGAGTGTATTTGGTTTTTGAAGAAGTCTATTTCACAAAAGCATACTAAAAACGTTTTAATGCTAAGACTGTCGTTTTTTTCTTCACTACCTTTTTTAGTATCAATATTTTTTAGTTTTAGTCATTTATATATTCGGTTTGTCTTTGTGTAAAATCACAACCAGAAGCTGTTTAGCAGATTGGTTATATAATAATAATAATAATATATTATATAATAATAATAATAATAATAATAATAATAATAATAATAATAATAATAATAATAGCATCCCAGTGGTGAAAAGTTTTAGAAAAAGTGACCACTGAGGCCCTTCTTATGTAGTTCCCTTATAAGCTGTGCTTGGGTATTCATATTGTGTCCAGAGCATTAGATTAGGGACTGTTTAACACAAAAAAACAAGAAGGCATGTTCTGTGTCTGTCTTTTGGTCTTTATTTCAAAATACATAACAATGTTGTAAATTGTGTGGAAAAGACATAATGTTTAAGAAAAAAAATGCAGATTTTCATATGAGCCAGCCACATATACAGTTGTACCTTTAGAAAAATGACCTAGCAAAACACAAGCACCTGATTGGCTATATGTGGCAAAATAGTGGGCTGATAAAAAAAACACAAATACCTTAAAAACACTAGACAGCTAGGCCACACTACAAAAGCATGATTTTCCAACTCAGTTAAATGTTACTTTGCTAATAATAAAGAATACATTTCACTATGTTAAGCACTAGTTACAGATGTGTCACTATAGACTCCTTTGTAACTGTTAATGCTATCCTGCAGCCTTTGAGAAGTAACCACGTGAAACATCATGTAAATGATATGAAAACATATTTACTTTAAATCTAGAGTCATAGCAAATACTCACTTTATTCTATTTGGATTCATGAAGAGTTATGCTTATCCTACAAACAATGGGCATACGATGAGAAACAGTCTATCCCAGATCAGACCCCTTTCATCACAATGATGAGGACCAGATGGGAGTAAAAAACAATGCCTTAGCAAAACTGTCTTGTTGATCAAGAGAAACTGAGATGGTATTAGCATTTCCTCTTACATCAACTGATTTGTCAGAGAAAGAGGTGTAAGCAAATTTAGAACAAGGCAGATTTCTATAATGTCCACAACCTACTTGCACTGTGTACAATTATCTAGGCTAGGACAGACCTGAAGAACCACTTCCCCACAAGTGCTACTAAAAGGGGAAAATCATGGCTGCTCAGAGACTGAGAAGAAGTCTTCCTTGGGGGACTTTCTAAGAGAACTGGGTGAGGTGGGTTGAGCTGGTACTGTATGTCTCCTTTAGAGCTGGCTGCCGTCATTCTCCTAAATGACTGAGGGAGTTTAGACAAAGGAGGAGTTGGAGTGCTGTTTATGTCTTTGGAAGCTGAAAGGGTCCTGCTTTGGAAGGCCTCTGTCATCCACTAGAAATGACTTCCTTCTTTGAAGTAGAACGAGAGGCTGACACTGTGGCTCATTGAAGAAAGTCTGAGGCCACACTACCCTATAGAGGCAGATGCCAGTGTCTCTGTCCATTTTATCTGCCACATCAAAGGCTCACTTAGGATACCATTGAATCCCAGCTATGGTGCTGCATTAGAGGCTTTTTCTAGCAATTCCCATTGTTCCAAGCTCTAAAACATGAACAGCCTTTCCACAGCATGTTCAACCAGGTAAGTCTGGGAATTAAACATATGGGACAAGTAGTTAAGTAGCCTTAGATCTTAGGCAGCAGAAGTAAAGATTCTCTCGCCAATCATTTCCATAACCTGGGACTCTCTGTCCAGGGAAAGAGAGCTCAAATGCTAATGTTTCCAAGGTTTAGGGAGTACAGATGTAATTTTACAGGAATGTAGCACAGACCTACATGGAGTTGGGGTGAATTTTAATAGTGTAATGTTCTCTGGTCAGGATTCCTTGTAGGATTTTTTCCTGATGCATGTCACTTAAGGTATGTGATACACTCTTTGTTGCAGATGGCTGCATTCTGGATAGTAACTACTTGAAGGTGTATACAGGATTAGTGGTTACATACTGTGCGACAAAATATGGAATTTGTGTCAGAATTAAATGCTGTAAATAGCACTTTATAACCACAACCGCAAATGTAGTTTTTATTTCTTTAGTAACAAGGTAGTAACATACAAATGTAATTTTTACTTTTTTAGTAACAAGATAATAAAATACAAATGTAGTTTTTTTTACTTCTTTAGTAACAAGGTAGTAACATACAAATGTAGTTTTTACTTCTTTAGTAATAAGGTAGTAACATACAAATGTAGTTTTTACTTCTTTAGTAACAAGGTAGTAACATACAAGTGTGGTTTTTACTTCTTTAGTAACAAGGTAGTAACATACAAATGTAATTTTTACTTCTTTAGTAACAAGGTAGTAACATACAAGTGTGGTTTTTACTTCTTTAGTAACAAGGTAGTAACATACAAATGTAATTTTTACTTCTTTAGTAACAAAGTAGTAACATACATTGTCGTCGTTATCATCATCATCATCATCTACCCTGTTTTGCCCATTTTCTACATGACGCTGGGATGTCATGTCAGCTGTTGCCATTGCTCTTGAGTCAGTGCCACTCTCCTACCTTCTTTGACACTCATGCCTGACTGTCACAGGTCTTCTTTCAGACAATCCATCCTCCTCTTTGCTGGATGCCCTCATTTCCTCTTGCCTTCTTCCTGTCTCTCACAAACCCTTTGTTACCAGATTGGTTCTGTTTTTCTGCACATGTGCCTAAACCATAATAATCTGTTCTCTTTGACCTTTTCTGTAATTGGAGCTACTGTGGCTTCTGCTCTTATGTCCTCATTTCTTCATCTGTCCCACAGTGTGCATCCTACCACCCTTCTCAGGCACTTCATCCCCATCATTTCTAGCTTCGTCAACTGCTCTGCCTTTACTGCCCAGGTTTCCATACCATACAGTAGTCCTGGTCACACGACTGTTTTGTACACCTTGCACTTCATCTTCTTTGGCATTCTTCTGTCATGCAGTAGCCCCCTGACCCTCTGTGCCAGTTGGCTGCAGCCGCTCCAATTCTAGCTTTGGCTGTCTCATTCATATTTTCCTTCTACTCAACCACCCCTCCCAGATACTTGTAGCTGTTAACCTGTTCACCTATTTTCCCTGCTATTTCAATGCTCAACATCTTCTGATTTCCTCCATTTGCTACCATTGCAACTCTCTTATCTTTACTCAGTTTCATCCCATGTTCCTTTAGATTTCCATTTCATTCCATTCCTCCCATCCTTTATTAAAGTTCTTGCTCAGAGTCTGCTTGTAATGTCACATCATCTGCATACAGCAACTTTGTTGATCTGTCCCTTCCACCTGTTTGCTTATGTAGTCCATCACTAGTATGAACAGCAGTGGGCTTAGAGCTGAAACCTGATGTACACCAACTCCCACTGGGAAGCCCTCAGTAAGACCTAACACTGTTCATATGTGAGTCATTGGGTCCTTGTACATAGCCTGCACTAATTCTACTAATGTTTCTGGGACTTTGAACCACTGCAGGACTGTTCAAATCAGCTTTCTTGGGACCTTGTCATATGCTTTCTCCAAGTCTAGGAAAGCCCAGTTGGACTCTTTCCTCATTTCTAGCTTCTTCTCAACTATCAGACTCACTGCAAACATCGGGTCGGTTGTGCTGCATCCTGATCTGAATCCAAACTGCTCATCTCCCATCTTACTTTCTACTACTCTGTGTATTTGTTTGTCAGTCACCGTCTCCAGAATGTTCATTCTGCCTGACAGGAGTTGATACCTCTGTACTGCCCACAGTTGTGGATGTCCCCTTTGTTCTTGTACACTGGCATGAGTATGCTTATTGTCCAGTCATCTGGGATATGCTTTTCTCTCCATATTGCTATGAGTACCCTCAGGAGCCATTTCTCTGGCTGTTATTTTACGCAGTATCATATCTGCTGTGACCTCATCTGAGCCTGCTGCATTCCCCTGACTTTTATGTTGTTCTTACTTTTACTATAGTGGCCTTCTTCTCTTCTCTCATTGCAGGCCTTGTCTGGGGCAGTACACCTTCAGTGGGGTTAAAGTAGTGGACTACACCTTTTGCATGGGAAACAGCATTAATAAACTAAAGACATCAAGATGTACCAGATGTCATGGATGTTCTAAAGAGTTCAGGCACCGACTCTTCTGGAACATTACAAGCCTTGACAGGGTCACACAAAATGGACTTTGTCTGGGCTAGTCAGGAAGTGGTGTTAGAACCCTCTGACAAGAGGTGCAGGTTTTGCAATGTGAATGACACTATCTCAATGAAACTGTAGAAGACAGATCAGGATGAATGGTCACATAAAACATAATAGGAACGGACTATCAGTATTTCCATGATGTTCTGTTAACAGAATTTCTTCTTTTGTGTATCACCGGAATCATCTTGGCTGATTTTAGAATGAACTACTTGTTAATATTGTCCTTGAGTAAATTCTGACAGTTCCATTTGCACCTCTCTAGCCTTATATGTCATTGTCACAGTATACTAGCTGCTTTTGTTAGAATCTTCTGTATTCAGTGAGTTTTGCATCAACTATGAGCAGCTGTAAGGAGTGTACTGCCATGATAGTTTGCATTGTATGAGGTGACAGTAACAGATACAGAGTCTTAAATATAATTTACTCTTTCCCATGGACTCACAGTCACATTGTAGTTATCATGCAATGTACAGAATCAAGCCTCTACTGCAGGTATAAGTTGGGGGAAGCACTGTTAATTACAAACAAATTACAAACGAACACATTTATTATCCATAATGTCCAAGGTAATGGAGTCCATAGTATGGGAACAACTAAACTATGATTTCAGTGACCACAGAAACCACCAAAAAGTAGCAGCAGTGTTATAATTAAGACAGGTTGACATCCACTTGCACCCATGGTTTATTTTCACAAATATCATAGCTGTAATATAG
Source organism: Protopterus annectens (assembly GCF_019279795.1). Taxonomy (NCBI): domain Eukaryota; kingdom Metazoa; phylum Chordata; order Ceratodontiformes; family Protopteridae; genus Protopterus; species Protopterus annectens. Next base: position 1,298,510,426 of record NC_056747.1, read on the forward strand.
GGGTGGAGGAGCTTAGGTGGATGTGATCGATAATGACATTGAAACTGCATTCAGCAACATACCGTACGGTATGTTATGTAACAATTCACTCAGACAGTTATCATTCATTCATTCATTCATTCATTCATTCATTCATTCATTCATTCATTTTCCAGCTACCTGCTTAAACCAGTGCAGGGCTGCAATGTGAACTAGAACCTATTGCAATACTCAGTGGGTACAAGACAAATAAATGAGTCTTAGACAGGATCAGAGGATTGCACATTTACCTGTGGAAACTGGGCTGAATTTGTTTAGTACATTAATTGATGAGAAAGCTCACTTGTTAAATGCTAGAAAGCAGGCAATAGCAGTGGCTTTAGTCAGTGGAATGTCATGGCCATGGGGTTCTTCAGGGACTCTATGACTGGTCCATCTGTTTGCTCTTTATAGTAATGCTGCTGTCATGTGACAGTTTGTTTCTTTTATGCTTGCAGGTAATTTAAAGACTTTTGTATAAATGTAAACAGTGAAGAACATAGCGAATGACAGCAAACTATGAGGAGTAGTTGACAAAAATAGCAGTTTAATCCTCGGAACAAACAAATAGAGCAAATTGATTTTGGTACATTGAGATATAAGGCAGAAGTTTATAAAGAAACCTCATTCACTCTGCAGTCCACTAAAAACAAAATCTGCAGATTGATTTCCATTTCTTCCCCTCAGGAACACCACTGTATTACCCTCTCCAAAGCCCAATGACTATCAGTCTCCTAAAGAGTTGAACTATTCCTTGGGTCTGTTCTTTTCAGACTACTTCAGCCTTCCCACCTTTTGCAGCCATACTCCATGATAAAATTACTCCATACAACTTCCACAACCTCTCCCAAGTAACTCCCTCACTCCAGACACCCCAAACTAAACTACACTGCACCGATCATTCCTTCCCCATTCCTGCATCCAGATTCTGACAATCTGTCCCCCTTCCCCTTAAAGAAGTCTCTTTTCCCACACCCTCAGAGCTCAACTCCAAGTACACTTTCATCAAAGGTCTGACTGCAAGTATTTTTCTGCTGGATGCATAAACTAACTCCCTCCTTACCTGCATCACTTCTACCGTGACCCTCTGTTGTCATCTGCTGCTTTCCTCTCATAATTACTACTGAAAATAATTCACATTTGATTTTCTACTCTACTAATGTTATTTCCATATTGTGCCAATTGTCTATGGGATTATCTACCTTCTGTGATTACTCTGTGTTTGTGAATTTGTTCTGTTTTTTTTTTTTTTTTTTTTTTGTTACTGTGCCAGCAAATTGTCTATAGTGATCAGTGACTCCAGCAAAAAAAATAAAATAAATAAAAATAAATAAGGCCTTACCCAAACTAATGACTGGTGCCAGAAGCATGACCTCAAACTGAATGCCAAGAAATGCATCATTATCCTATTTGGGGAAAATGGCATCCCCAACTTGGGCACCCGGTTTGATAGCAACCTGACATTTGGCCACCACATTGCCTCCGTTGTACAGAAGGCTTTCTACATGGCCCACCTCATAGGTAAGGATATTTTGTCCGGGGACAAGGCGGTAATAAATTCCTGTACTCCTCCCTTATCAGGCCCATAATTGAGTACAATGCCCCCTTCAGCATGTACCTTGCCAAGCACATGCAGTAGCTGGAGAGACCACAGAGGTTCCTGACCAGGAAAATCCAAGGTATTAAACAGCTATCCTATACAGATAGGGTAAAAGCCCTGTCCCTCTACTCAGTCTCATACACACACTGCTCAGAGGTGACCTGTGTTTGGCATACAAGGCCATCTCAGATCCACCCTTGATGAAGTTGCTGCATATCCATAAGTCAGACTCCACTTGGAAGGCCTTAACCTGGTCTGTGACATTAACAGAACTTGTTGGCGGGATTTGTGTCCCAAAGACTCCTCCATCTGTGGAATAGACTCCCTCTCCATGTCAAGCAGAGTACCTCTCTAGCCCTCTTTAAGAGGAACCTAGACGACTGGATGAGAAACAAAAAATACACCCCTGAGACCTGACCTGTGTCCCAGCTGGACAGAGGAAACAGGTGCTCACTTTGTGGTAACATGGGCGAATTTCTTGGCTAGGCTTATAAGGGCTATGACCCTATGAAACTATGAACCTAAATAAAATTATATAAATGATGACACTGTCATTGAAGCAGATACATTCATGGATCTGAAGTTCTAATCAAGAATAACTTCAGCTTTCATACCTGTCAAGATAAGCTTCTAGACTCATTCCCAGAACATAAAGAACAAGACTGCCTGAAATTCTAGTCCCTGTGTATACAAACCTTAGCAGAACCATACTAGATATGATAACAAAGTGACAACTACTGTAAAACCTAAATACAGGAACTTATTAGGAAAAGAAAATGAAAAAAATTTGCTAAAACCATTACAGCATGCAACACCTTACTCCTGTAAAGATGCATTGAAAATATGTGATCGAGTCTTAGCTTTCATAGATTAAGATGGGATTTTTATTTTGGAATTGATGGCAGTGAACAACAGCTAATCATTTTTACTCTGGGTCTACAGAGAATGGTATAATACAATGCTAAAATGACAAGACATATAGGTTACAGGGAACCAAGGCTAATAACAGAAGGCAACAGGTAAGTTCAATGAATTCTGGTAACACAAGACAGTATGTTCATTTAAGGAACACATGGTAAATCAGTGGGACAGATCACCATCTAAAGTCAGAATATCTAAAAAGTTTGCAATGTTAAAAAAAAAAAGCAGAGCAAACAGAGATTCATCTACTGGCCGTAAATGTTGACCTGGTCTGTCTGAGCTGGGCATGCACAAAAGGTCTCTACATACTTTTTTGCACTTCTCTTATAGACTGTGACTGTACTTCAGCAGCTTAAAAAAAAACTGTACTCTCTGCTGCTGCTTTAAGTAGTTAATTGTACTGTACTACAGAGTATCTGTTAGTTGTAGGGCTGTTGTAGGTTGTTTGTGTGATCTTGTTACACTTGGGCTCCAAACCTACTATTCTACATTAAGAAGGTGTTTTTCTGGGGTTCCTATTGGAACATTGAATATTCAATCGTTCAAATCACTAAAGGTTGACCTTTAATGATCGAACGATTAAATATTCGAATGTTCGTAAAAAATGATTACAAAAAAAAAAGAAAAAGTAAAGGGTGTAGGCATGGGGGCAGGCCCCCTGCACCCCCTACATGTTGGGCTGCACCCCCACACCCCCACTACTTAAATATACCAACTCTGAGATTGTGCTACAGTGTAGGAAAGGGAAACCTTCCCTTTCCTGCACTTAACTCCATTAAAGTGCGATCTTGGAGTTGGTATATTTAAGTAGGGGGGTGTGGGGGGTGTAGGTGGGGCTTGCCCCCCTGCTCACAGCAGTTACTTTTGTTTGTTTTGTTTTTTAAATACATTTTCAAAGTTTTAGTACTTCGATCATATGGTGTCGACCATATGGTATTCGAAGTACTGAAACTTTGATAATGTAATAAGTAACCATTTTTCTGCACCCTTGTAGCAGAAATGTGCTGATCTAACTTGTCCAAGATGGGGATTGCTGGTAAAAGGCTTATTGTGTGCTTTCCTGATTGGAAGTTAGCTTAAAACGTGTTTCCCTTTGCTCACATTTAAGCCTTGCATTTGCTTGGGCTTTGGCATGGATACTCAGAGTTGCTCCCCATTTGGTGACTTTGCTACTGATTGCTGAGAATCAGCTTTCATCTGCAACAATCCACTACTGAAAAGGCAAAAATAAGTATTTTTTTGCACTTCTCTTGTATACTCTGACAGTACTTTAGCAGTTTCATCAGATATTTGCTGTTATTTTTGCACTTTATAGCATCTACCACTGGTTTAAGTGGTTAATTGCACTGTATTACATTGTATCTGTTAGTTGTAGGGCTGTTGTAGGTAGTTTGTGTGGTCTTGTTGCACTTGGTCTCCAAACCAGCTATTCTACAATAAGGTGTTTTTCTGGGGTGTACTTTCCTACAATGAAAATGTACTTTTTTGAAATAAGAAAGTACATCCCCACTTAAGTGAAAGTACACTTTAACGAAAGTGCAGTTTCGCTTAAGCTCACTACACCGAACCTACCGCACCACAATGGAGGACATTGAAAAATGGGCTATATCCTCCACTGTGGTGCGATAGTCACAGACCTTAGGGTTAGGGCTCGCGTCAAGGTAAGGGGATAGCCCTACTAACTATCCCCTTACCTTAACCTGTGCCCTAACCCTAAGGTTCGTGACTGCTAGCCCGTTCGGTGTAGCGGGTTTGCGAGAGTGCACTTTCATGAAAGTGCACTTTCGCATTAGTGTGGGTGTACTCTTGAAGTTCGAAGTAGTAAACTTTCGTTCTTCAAAAGTACACCCGTTTTTCTGTACCCTTGTTGTAGATGTATGCTCACCTAACCTGTCTGAGTTGGGGATTGCAGGTGAAAGGCTTATTGTGTGCTTTCCTGATTGGTAGCTAACTTAAAACTTGTTTCTCTTTACTCACATTTAAGCCTTGCATTTAGACGGTGCTGCTCTTCATTCAGTGGCAGTTAGTAGGGACCTGTTTTTCCTTAAACAGGTGTATTTGAGACTCTCGTAAGCTTTTTTGATGTTCTAGGAGGAACTCAGTTGCATTAGTAACTGTATTTAGAGCACAACCTAGAGCTGTTTACTGAATTTCCTGTTTGCACTTATTTTTAAAATCGTTTTTTTCTCAAAACTTGCATTTTATCTGTCTTTGGCCTAGCAGTCTTGTGTGGGGTGATTTACTGCACTGTTATAACTTGTTGATACTTGTGAACCTCTGCTATCTCTGAAAAACAAAAAAAAATCTTGCTTTTTTCCCACTTTTCTGAGATTTAAAAAAGTTCAGTTACAAGCTTGCTGTTCTTGAACTGTTTGTAAGTTTCTGTGAGGCCATTTTTTGCTTGGGCTAAAGGGAAGTCTCTCTGTTGATCAGTGGCAGTGAAAAACATTGAGCAGCCTGCCTGCCCCTGTGGGAGTGGTTACTGACTTGAAACTGTAGTTTTATTGGCCATTTTGGGTCAATTCCAAAACTCCTTCATCTTCCTCTCTTAAAACCCTCTTTTGCGCAGTTTTGCGCGTTTTTGTGCATAGCGCAACAGCGGGCAGCGCCGCCTAATTGGGTTTAAACTATTCCTGGCTCCACAAAGTCTGCTCTTCACTTTTTCCCTTAGAACTGCTCTATCTCTCAATTTAAACAACATATTCTAATTCTAAGGCCCTTCACTGGTCCAATTAAGTAATCCTACAAGTTAGCACTATTAAACCATAAGCACTACTTACTCTTATACTCTCTACGGTTACCCTGTCCTCTATTGGTCCATCTTAAATTCAGTTTCCCTATATTACTCTAGCATGTCCAAAGGTCAGTCAATGGTTTCCTCTCCAGTCCAGCTGGTGAATCTGGGAATTTTGAGGCAATGTTACAACTGTCTCATGAACACGGACAACCCTCTCCTCCTCCAAACAGGTTCAAATATATGTGAGAGATGCAACTATTTAGCCAAACTGGAGGCTGAGCTCTCTCATCTCAAAACTGGTGTAACCAGTCAGGAGGAGAAGGTAACCTCACACAACACAATTCCAGTATCACATAGTCCCACCACATCAGCGAACCAAACACATAAATACACAAAAACATACTTGGAGGCTCTAAATAAAAATCTACCTAAGCAACAGAGACCTCCAAAGCAGACATCCAAGCAAACGCTACCTCAAAACAAAACACACACAACACATAACCCACAAAGTCAGTGTGCCAAGCAGCCACAGCCCTTAAGGCTGAATAACACACCTGATACTCTTGTAATAGGTGACTCTATTGTCAGACACACTGACGTCCCACTCACCAGGCTGAATAAAGAGAAGGTCACGGTGAGCTGCCTGTTGGGTGCTAGGTTCCGCCACATAATGCATGCACTCAGGTCACTCCAAAGCAAATACAAATATGACTCAGTCATTGTACATGCTGGTGTGAATGACCTGAGACGTACCTCCCTGGACTACATGAAAAGAGACATAGAGGAGCTCTCTGATCATGTAGCCCAGGCTGGTATGACCCTGACCTTGAGCAGCATCTTACCCTCACCTAGAATGATGCCACAGTACAAAGACAAAATGATCGATTTTAACAATTGGCTAAAATTTTGGTGTCATTCAAAGGGGATCCAGTGTCTGTCAGCCTGGGATGACATGCTCGACAAGCCACGTTGCTTCGCTAGGGACGGCTTGCAGCTGTCACCACTGGGCTTTTGGATATTGGCAAAGGCTCTTGCCACCCCCATAGTGCCTTTTTTAGGCAAGGCTCAAAAGTCAAACCCACCACCATAGGCAGCACAAGGAACAAGAAACTAAGGGTAATGCTGCTAAATGCTAGAAGTCTTAACCTCAAGATGCACACACTCAAAGCTCTCCTCAGTATGGAGAACATCGATATCTGTGCAGTGACAGAAACCTGGTTCAAGGCTCCAGAGAGCACCCCAGCACTACCAGGCTATACCTCATATCATGCTTTTTGGCCCCAAAACCCAGACCGAACCACAAAAGGAGGGGGAGTTTCCATATTTATCAAGGATATCCACACCTCCAGGTTAGTGGCATTGCACAAAGTATCAGAGACCATCCATGTGCAACTAACAATGGGCAATACTGCTTTTCAGTTTATAGCATCCTACAGACCACCCTCTCAAAGTCAGGAATCCCACTCGGCTTTCCTGAAAACATTGGAGAACATGAAGATCTCTCCGAACACCATTATATTGGGTGACTTCAACTACCCAAACATTGACTGGGAGCACTACTCAAGCCCCAGCACCTTAGCCCAAAGGTTCCTGGAAATTATAAACTCAAATGCTATGGAACAACTAGTCACCACTCCCACAAGAGGGGACAACATACTAGACCTGATCATTACCAACATGGGGACTCTATGCTCCACACCAGAAGTATATCCCTCATTGGTAAGATCAGACCATAAATTAATTTCACTGGATGTCCACATCCCGACCCCACCCCCAGCCCAGAAAACCACAGTGAAAAACTTCTCAAAAGCAAACTTCTCACTTCTCAAAACCGAAGTGGAATCCTTCAAGGCCCCAGGGCCAGTGGAAACTATGGCCCAAACTGCAGAATCCTATATAAACGCATTCTATGGACATCTCCAGGAATGCATGGATCATGCTATCCCAAACAAAACCAAGACCCAATCATCCAAAGGCAGGCGTCCAGTCTGGTGGACCCCTGCCATAAATAAATGGTACAACAGAAGGAGGAAGCTACTACATGATAGAGCAAAATCCCTAATAGGGAAGGCATCTCTGATCATTACTAGCAAAAAATTATGATCCCTCATAAAATCCTCCAAGGCCAGCTTCGAGAGGAAAATTGCACAGGACACCAAAGACAATCATAAGGCTTTTTTAAGTTATGTTAGAAACCTGGGATGCAACTCCCAGACTTGTTCTGAGTTGATTCTAAATGACAAAAAATACACTGAACCCACAGACATCACCAATATCCTGGCAGACAGGTTCAGTGCAAACTTCTCCACCCCTCCCCCCCAAAAGAGCAAGTATCTATCCCGGCAGAGGGCTGCCTTCCAAACATCTCTGATGCTCAGGTGAAGGCTGCCCTCTCCAAAGCAAAAAACACTGCTTCCATGGGACCAGATGCCGTCCCAGGTTGCGTCCTACATGAACTCCAAGAGGAACTAATCCCGCAAATAAAACAGCTATACAATCTCAGCCTCACTACAGGATATGTGCCCACAGAATGGCGTACAGCAACAGTGGTCCCACTCCACAAAGATGGAGCCTCTACGGACCCTGGAAACTATCGCCCCATAAGCCTGACTAGCTTAGTCTGCAAGGCTATGGAGAGGATCATCATGGAGCTCATAAACAAAGACATTGGGGACCTACAGACACTAGATCCTACCCAATTTGGCTTTTTCAAGGGCAGATCCTGCCTTTTGAACCTGGTTGACTTCTTTGAAACAGTCACCAAAGCCATAGATGAAGGGAAGGTAGTCCACACAGCCTATCTGGACCTTGCAAAGACATTTGACACAATACCCCACTCGGGCATCATAGATAAGCTATCCAGCTTAAATATAAACTCCTATGTCACAAGATGTGTCGCAAACTGGCTCAAAGACAGAACCCACAGAGTGAGAGTTGCTGGAGCCATGTCAGACTCGAAACCGGTCACAAGTGGCATCCCACAGGGTTCTGTCCTGGGACCACTCTTGTTCGGTATATACTTTTCCGAGGTACAGGCAAACGTGGGAGGACTATGGCTCACCAAGTTCGCAGACGACTGCAAACTGGGCGCCATAATCAACTCTCCAGCTGACACAAACATCCTTCAAAAAGGTCTCACAGAGACAGATAACTGGTGCCAGTGCCATGGTTTAAGGCTAAATGCCAAAAAATGTATAGTCATACCCTTTGGCAAAAACAATGTTCCCACAAATTACCACATAGGCGGAAACCCATTAAGTACAGAGAAAGTTATTAGGGACCTGGGGACCCAAGTTGATAGCAATCTCTCCTTTGAAAACCACATTGCCAAAGTGGTTAGAAAGACCTTCTACATAGCCCACCTCTTCACGAAGGGTTTCACATCTAGATCAAGAGAGGTAATCGTGCCCCTTTATTCATCCCTCATTAGGCCCATCATAGAATACAATGCTCCTTTTGGGATGTACCTTACCTGACACCTGCAGCAATTAGAAAGACCCCAAAAGTATCTCACCAAGAGGATCAAGGGTCTCAAACAGATGCCATATGCTGCTCGGTTAAAAAAACTCCAGCTCTACTCAGTTGCCTACCACCTACTTCGAGGCGATCTATGCCTGACATACAAAGCTATGTCAAATCCAGAATTAATGGACATGCTCCACCTCAGTAAATCTAAATCCCTTAGAGCCACACGCTCGAGGGACTTGAACCTCAGCACAGAAATAAATAGAACTTGCTGGAGGGACAGGTTCATAACCCAGAGGCTCCCTTTGCTCTGGAATAGAATTCCAGTTCATGTGAGGCAGAGCACCTCACTGAATTTCTTCAAGAAGAATCTCGATAGGTGGATGGGGGATCGTAGGTTTGTCCCAGGGATTACTCCCGTGTCACTATTAGACAGAGGCACAGTAAACTAAACCTTAAAATGGGCACAGTATACTCAAATAAAGGGGTGGCGTAAGCCATACAGAATCGGGCTAGGCTTATAATTGCCCCAGGGCAGATAGCCTAGTATGAACCTATGAACCTATGAACCTATGAACTGAGCAATGGTGCTTTATTGATCAATCAGTAGGTCCTTCTTGTAGTCTTGGCACTACCAGCACAGTCCTGAGAAATTAACACAGTCCCTTCCCTAGTAAAACATGCAGTAAGAGCCTGCTATTATGGATGGGCAGTTTCCCATCATCTCTCTGGCCGGCCTAATAGACATGGGATACTGATGCAATGTAGCAATTGTCTCCTGTATACTGACAATCACTTACTTCTGAAACCAACAAATACTTTATGTGAGAGATGTAGTTACACTATGAAATTGGAGGCAAGACTCTCACATAAGGACAAATCGAATGCCAAATAGGTTGTCAGCACATACACATTTCTCACACTAAGTAAGGACATGACACATAAACTCACGGTTCTAGGTTATAACACCGACAGCACATAACATCGACAATGACATCACCGACACCACATCATCGACAGTTCACAAACACGACACCGCACACACTCAACACATCATCACAACAACCAATAAACAAAACAAATTCCCTGACCAAAAACCACACACACAACACAAGCACACCTAAATCCTAACAAACAAACACTAAACCTTACATACACAACTATCCACAACCCTAACCGAAACCCTAACCCTAAGGTCCGTCACTGTCGCACACTAACCTAACCCGTGCCCTAACCCTAACTCACTTAACCCGCCCCTAACCCAAAAAAATTCACTACTGCACCCTTACCTAACCCGCGCCCTAACCCTAACTCACTTAACCCGCCCCTAACCCAAAAAAATTCACTACTGCACCCTTACCTAACCCGCGCCCTAACCCTAACTCACTTAACCCACCCCTACCCCTACAGACCGTCAACATCTCACACTTACTTAACTCGCACCCTAACGTCCATCACTACCGCATACTTACACATCCTTTCCCCATGTCGGTGTTCTCCGTGTCGGTGTTTTCATCCGTCGATCCTCTGGCGCCGGTGATTTCGCTGTCGGTCTTGTCATCTGTCGATGTTGTAACCCAGACCCAAACTCACATATTCAGTAGGTGCTCACTAGTAACTTACCAAAAGATCAGAGGCCTCCCAAAAGGAAAGCACTTACACACATAACAATTCAAAAAACAACCACAACACATAATAACACACACACCAGTGACTCAACAAATAAGCCCATAAGGCGTAACACCACAAAAACCTACTAGTCATAGGTGATTTCATTGTAAGGCACACAGATGTTCCCCGCACCAGGCTGGATAAGGAGCAGGTTATGGTTAGTTGCCTGTCAGGTGCCAGGATCCATCAAGTCACTCAAGCCCTCAAGTCACTCAACCACAAGTACTGGTGTGACTCAGTTATAGTCCATGTGGGGGTGTATGACTTGAGACATACCTCACTGGACTATATGAAGAGAGACATGACTGAGCGCTCAGATTATGTGTCACAGGCAGGTATAAGCCTAGCCATAAGCAGCATTCTACCTTCTCCAAGGATGAAGCCACAATACAAACAAAAAATGATTGACTTTACAATTGGCTTAGCTTCTGGTGTCAGTCCAAGGGTATCCAGTATCTGTCAGCCTAGGAAGACATGGTCAATAGGCCACACTGCTTTGCCAGAGATGGTCTGCACCTGTCTCTTCTATGTTTTGGATACTGGCAAAGGCATCAACCACCCCTACTGTGCCTTTTTAGGCAGTATCAAACCAGCCAACTTCCCAACATAACAAAATTCTCTATAGATAAACTTAAAGGTACTGCTGCTTGATTCTAGGAGTGTAAACAAGAAACTGCACTCCCTGGAAGCTCTCCTTACTTTGGAAGACGCTGATGTCTGTGCAATCACTGAGACATGGATCAAAGATGCAGAAAGGACTCCGGCCATGCAGGGTTACAATGTCTTCCATACATATCTCTCAACCTCTTAGATCACAAAATGTGGGCAAAGACATAAATAATGGGGGGACAAAGGCCAGAAAATAGAGACAATTTTTAAATATTGCTCTTACAAACTTAGAAAGTTGATAGAATAGCATTTTTTGTGTTAACATGCTTTTTCTGAAGGGCATAGAGTCTGAAACTGAAATATCTTTCATTACTTTATGACTTCAGTCTTTAATGACTTCCAAATAATTTATCAGGAAAACACAATTTTATGAAAAACAAACCAAAAATGTAAGGTAAAAATGTGGACATTCTGCAAAAATCTGTACAGTTGAGAGGTATGCCTCCATACATTCAAACCACAAACCAAGACTGAAACAAACAAAGGAGGAGGTGTATCCATCTTCATTAAGGATAAGTACACCTCGAGACTGGTCAAACAGTATGATTCTTTTGAGCTACTCCATGTCCAATTAACTATAGGTAAAGCCCCCTACCACATCATAGCTAGCTATAGGTGCCCCACCATGAACCAGGAAAAGCACACCACATACCTTGACTTATTGGAATCACTTGCCATACAGCCCAACACCTTACTCATGGGTGATTTTAATTATCCTACTATCAACTGGGAAACATACACAACCATAAACATGCCGACTCAGCGGTTCTTGGACTTTGTCAATGCAAATGCGGTGGAACAGCTAGTCAGCACACCCACAAGAGGCTCAAATGTCCACAACATAGTACTCACTAATTTGGGAGAGCATTGCAACCCCCATGTGATGGCCTCCCTGGAAAGACTGGACCATAAATCAGTCTTGTTCAATGCAATTGTAAGACCAGATACTCTGTCAATCTCAAAAATGCTTAAGAATTTTTCAAAGACAAACTACCTACTACTAAGTGATGTTATAAGGAGTTCCAAAGTCCCCGCGAATGCAGATAACATGGATTGCTATGCAGAGGTATACACCAATGCCCTGTATAACCACTTAAGCAGTTGTATAGAATCGGCTGCACCCGACCGGATTAAAATCAGGTCTTGCTAAAAAACAAGTCACCCTGGTTGACCCCTAGTGTAAACAGGCTGTACAATAAAAAAAAGAAGCTAATGCCCAAGGACAACAGGAAACTGGCTCAGCAGATGAAGAAATCCCTCTGTAGCTTAAACCAACAAATTAGAGATCGGCAAGTCCTTCAAAGCTAATTATGAAGCAAAAATAACCTCCTAGCTATGGGTAATCACAAGGCATTCTTTAACTACATCTGGAATCTAAAAGGGAATACACAGCTATGCACTAAACTGGTTGTGAATGGCACCACACATACTTAACCAGATGCAATAGTCAACTTGCTAGCTGACAGATTTGGAGCAATCTTCACTCCCCCCTGTCCCCTCCACCCATCCCCCAAAGTGTACCTGCCACCCTTCCTCAGCCTATTATCTCAAGACAGCAGGTCATCTTGACGCTCTCTGTCAAAAACACAGCATCAGTAGGACTAGACAGCATCCCAGGCTGCCTTTTAAACAACAGAAAACATGACCTAGCAGACCCACTTGGATCACTGTTTAACCACAGCCTGCAAACTGGCTATGTTCTGGTGGAATAGAGGACAGAAGCAGAAATCCCTCTGCATAAAGGGGTACCATTAATCAACCCTGGGAATTATAGGCCTATAAGCTTGACTAGCCTCATCTGCAAGGCCATGGAAAGAATCACTATGGACCTTGTTAACTAGGAGATAGGTAATTTCCAAATTCTGGACACAACCCAATTCAGATTCGTTAAAGGTAGATCATGCCTGTTAAACATGGCTGACGACTTCGAGAAAGTCAGGAAGGCCCTAGAAGAGGGAAAGACAGTACATATTGCCTATTTTGACCTAGCCAAGACATTTGACAAAATCCACCACTCTCTCAATTGGGAATTAACCCCTACATTACCAAATGGGTAGCTAACTGGCTCACTGACAGGACATATACTGTCAAAGTGGGTGACATCACCTCTAGCAAAAGACCGGTCACCAGTGGCACACTACAGGGTTCTGTGCTGGGCCCCTTATTGTTCAGAATTTATTTCTCAGAAATCCAGGCAAACTTGAACAACCTGTGGCTGACCAAGTATGCTGATGACTGCAAAGTGGGAGCAATCACTGAATCCTCCAACAATGTTAATATAATGCAGACAGGGTTAATGTAGACAAGTGACTGATGCCAAAACCATGGATTAAAGCTAAATGCAAAAAATCCATTATTATTCCCTTTGAGAAAGCTGACATCCCTGATAATTACATTATAGGCAGAACCCCTTTAGTGTAGACCTAATGGCTTGTGATCTGGGTCCTCAGGTTAATAGCAACCAGAACTTTGACCACCATGTATCAAGAGTAGAAAGGAAATCCTTGTATGTGGCACATCTTATAAGGAAAGGCATCACACTTAGATGTAAAGAAGTTATAATTCCATTATACTTAGCCCTCATCAGACCAATAATGGAGTACAATGCTCCCTTTTGCATGTACCTCACCAGACACCTGTAACAATTAGAGAGACCACACAGGTTTCTCACCAAGAAATTACAGGGTACACAAAACAAATCTTGCATGGAAAGACTGAAAGCTCTGTCACTGTATTCTGTCTCCTGCAGTCTGCTAAGGGATGACCTGAGCCTGGCGTAAAGGGCAGTCTGACCCAGCCTTGATGGAAATGCTATGCATTTGTAAATTAAACTGCAGAGGGTCACTCGGTTTAGGGATCTTAACCTAGCCTCTAACATGAACAGGTCATGCTGGAGAGATAGATACATCTCCCGGAGACTTCCACCTGTCTGGGACAAGCATCCAGTTCACGTGAAAGAGAGTACCTCCATGACCCTCTTCAAATGCAACTTAGATCAATGGATGGGTGACCGCAAATTCACTTCTGGGGTGGTGCCCATGTCCCTCCTGGACAGAGGATGTCAGTATTAACTACCGTAGACCCTTACCTCTGTGAACATCAATCACCTAACCACTGTCAATTAGGGCAACTGAAGATAAATATGAACCTATGTGATAAGAAGTACATCATAATGTGCAAAATAATAACAAATTACATGAAATATTTTTAGCCATTTTTATTTTAAAAAAAGAAATAAACAATTTAACTTTAAAATTAAAGAACAAACAGTATTCAATGAGGTTCATCCTAGAACAGTTCAGTGAATATGTAACTACATAATGTTAAATATGTGTAATACCTTCAATATTAAATATATGTAATACCCTCAATGTTAAATATGTGTAATACCCTCAATATTAAATATGTGTAACACCCTCAATGTTAAATATGTGTAATACCCTCAATGTTAAATATGTGTAATACCCTCAATATTAAATATGTGTAACACCCTCAATGTTAAATATGTGTAATACCCTCAGTGTAATACCCTCAGTATTAAATATGTGTAATACCCTCAATATTAAATATGTGTAATACCCTCAGTGTTAAATATGTGTAATACCCTCAGTGTTAAATATGTGCAACACCCTCAATGTTAAATATGTGTAATACCCTCAATATTAAATATATTTAATACCCTCAATGTTAAATATGTGTAATACCCTCAATGTTAAATATGTGTAATACCCTCAATATTAAATATGTGTAATACCCTCAATATTAAATATATATAATACCCTCAATGTTAAATATGTGTAATACCCTCAATGTTAAATATGTGTAATACCCTCAATATTAAATCACCCCGCACACTACTTTGATTACAGTGTCACCACTTATATATTTGTTTATTTATAGGCATTTATTTACTGGGGAAAGTCTAACAGATCAGTGTATTTTCTCAGGGGAGGTCTGTGGAAGAAAAGCTGCATTATACAGACATCATGGACATCATTTGTATTGTTTCATCATTTACAGTCAGTTTCATTCATGAGCAGGTTTCATTATTCAGACATGCTTGACATCATTTACAAACAATTGCCTTTAAAAAAATGATAGTTGCATGGGTTGTATACGAGTATTTTGATACAGGGACAGTGTACAGTGCAATATCATCTGAACACATAGATTGTCAGGTTTTATGTAGGAATGTTTGTTACTTTAAAGACTTGTTGAAAATCTTGGGCACAGGTAGATAATATAAAGCGTTTGAGCAGCTCCAAGGAAGGAAGGACGGAGGAGGCACATGGAAGATAAAAGAGATGAGATGTTAAAGGAAGATATAGATGGGATAACAGTACATTAATCTTTGCACAGCAGAGAGTTATGGCACAAATTCATATCAAAATATTAGTAGCAGTTATTGTCACTGCATGACAAACATGCTGCACTAGCTTCTGGTTGCCCTTGCTGAATCTGTAAACTGACCCGTGCACCCATTCCTTTCCATCTACTCTGCCTTTAACCGTTATCCATGCTCCCTTCCAGCTTTCAACCACCTTTCTTTTTCCATACATTTTAGCAGTATTACCACCATTTCTCTTCTACAACCTTTATCATACAATTCCCTTTAGTACACCCATAGTGTCCACCCCCAGTTTCTACATGTCATGCCTCTTTAGTTTTATCTCCTGTATCAAAGCAATGACCCCCTTTTCTCTCCACCATACTAATAGACCTGCTCCTCTTTACTGGGCCCCCTTCAGACCAACATTACATGTTTTATCTTAAGGGTGTCTCCTGTATCAAATGCCACATTATTCATCTCTGCACCAACCTGTTTTTGCCTCTAGTCTGTCTCTAGGGCTATATCAGAGACACTTATTTGCTCTGTGTACCAACTTCTGCCTTCAGGCACAAACTCCTAAGTCCTGTCCAGAGTTACCCCTGATAACACACTGTCACAATTTGACAAAAGCTGCATCTTCATACCCTCATAACACACTGTGACAATATGACGAAAGTTGCACCTTCATCCCCTCATAACGCAGTGGCACAAAATAACAAAAGTTGCATCTTCACCCCCTCATAACACAGTATGACAATATAACAAAAGCTGGACCTTCATCCCCTCATAATACAATGTGACAATATGACAAAAGGTGCACCGTCATCCCATCTTAATGTAGTCTCACAACATGACAAAAGCTGCACTTTCATCCCATCATAACACAGTGTGATAATATGACAAATGTTGCACCTTCATCCCCTCATAACACAGTGTAACAATATGACAAAAGTTTACATTTGTCCCCTCCTAAACACACTGCCATATTATGGCAAAACGTGCACCTTCATCACCTCATAACACAGTGAGACAATATGACAAAAGCTGCAACTTCATCCCCTCATAACAAAATGTGACAATATGACAAAAGTGGCATTTTCATCCTCTCATAACACAATGTGAGAATATGACAAATGCTGCACCTTCATCTCCTCATAATGCAGTGTCACAACATGACAAAAACTGCACCTTCATCTCCTCAGAACACATCCTTACAATATGACAAAAGTTGCACCTTTATCCCTTCATAACACACTGTGACAATATAATAAAAGTTGCATCTTCATCCCCTCATAACGCAGTAGCACAAAATAACAAAAGTTGCACCTTCATCCCCTCATAACACAGTTTGACAATATAACAAAATCTGGAGCTTCATCCCCTCATAACACAGTGTGGGCAATATGACAAACACTGCACCCTCAAACCCTCATAACAGAGTGTGACAATATGATAAAAGCTTTACTTTCATCCCCTCATAACACAGTGTGACAATATGACAAAAGGTGCACATTCATCCCCTCATCACACAGTGTGACAATATGACAAATGCTGCACCCTCAAACCCTCATAACACAGTGTGACAATATAATAAAAGCTTTACTATCATCCCCTCATAACACAGTGTGACAATATGACAAAAGGTGTACCTTTATTCCCTCATAACACAGAGTGAGAATATGATACCACAATGTGACAATATGACAATAGGTTCACCTTCATACCCTCATAACACAGTGTGAGAATATGACAAAATGACAAAGGTGCACCTTTATCCCCTCATAACACAGTGTGACAGTATGACAAAAACTGCACCATAATCCCTGATAACAAAATGTAACAATATGACAAAGGTGCACCTTCATCCCCTCATAACGTAGTATGACAGTATGACAAAAGCTGCACTATCATCCTCTCATAACACAATTTGACAATATGAGGTAAGCTGCACCTTCATCCTGTAATGCCATGAAGTGAAAATATGACAAAAGCTGAACCTTCATACTCTCCTAATGCAGTGTGGAATATGACAAAAGGTGCACCTTCATCCCCTCATAACACAGTGTGACAATATGATAAAAGCTTTACTTTCACCCCCTCATAACACAGTGTGACAATATGACAAAAGGTGCACCTTCATACTCTCCTAATGCAGTGTGGAATATGACAAAAGGTGCACCTTCATACTCTCCTAATGCAGTGTGGAATATGACAAAAGGTACACCTTCATCCCCTCATAACACAATGTGACAGTATGACAAAAGTGGCATTGTCATCCCCTCATAACACAGTGTGACAATATGATAAAAGCTTTACTTTCACCCCCTCATAACACAGTGTGACAATATGACAAAAGGTGCACCTTCATCCCCTCATAACACAATGTGACAGTATGACAAAAGTGGCATTGTCATCCCCTCATAACACAATGTGACAATATGAAAAATGTTGCAACTTCATCCCCTCATAATACAGTGTCACAACATGACAAAAGCTGCAACTTCATCCCCTCATAACACATTCTTACATTATGACAAAAGTTGCACCTTTATCCCTTCATAGCACACTGTGACAATATGACAAAAGTTGCACCTTCATCCCTCATAACACAGTGGCACAAAATAACAAAAGTTGCACCTTCATCCCCTCATAACACAGTATGACAAAAAAACAAAGCTGGAACTTCATCCCCTCATAACACAGTGTGGACAATATGACAAAAGCTGCACAGATATCCCCTCATATCACAATGTGACAATATGACATAGGTGCACCTTCATGCCTTCATAACACAGTGTGACAGTATGACAAAAGCTGCACCATCATCCCCTCATAACACAATGTGACAATATGACAAAGGTGTACTTTCATCCCCTCATAACGCAGTGTGACAGTATGACAAAAGCTGCACCATCATCCTCTCATAACACAATGTGACAATATGAAATAAGCTGCACCTTCATCCTGTCATGCTATAAAGTGAAAATATCACAAAAGCTGCATCTTCATACCCTCCTAATGCAGTGTGGTAATATGAAAAAAGGTGCACCTTCATGCCCTCATAACACAAGTGACAACCTGACAAATGTTGCACCTTCATACCCTCATAACACAGTGTGACAATATGACAAAAGTTGCACCTTCATCCCTTCTTAACACAGTGTGAAAATGTAACAAAAGGTGCACCTTCATAACCTCATCACACAGTGTGCCAATATGACAAAAGCTGCACCTTCATCCCCTCATCACACAGTGTGCCAATATGACAAAAGCTGCACCTTCATCCCCTCATCACACAGTGTGACAATATGACAAAAGCTGCTCCTTCATCCCGTCACAACACAATGTGACAATATGACAAAAACAGAACCTTCATCCCTTCATAACACAGTGTGACAAAATGACAAAAGCTGCTCCTTCACCCCTTCATAACACAGTGTGACAATATGACAAAATGTGCACTATCATCTCCTTTCAACACAGTATGACAAAAGCTGCCTTTTCATCCCCACATGCAGTGAGACAACATGAGAAAAGCTGCACCCTTATCCCCTCATAACACAATGTGACAATGTGACAAAAGGTGCACCTTCATACCCTCATAAGACAGTGTGACAGTATGAGAAATGCTGCAACTTTGTACCCTCATAATGCAGTATGACAATATGACAAAAGGTGCACCTCCATCCCCTTATAATGCAGTGTGACAATATGACAAATGTTACACCTTCATCTCCTCATAACACATTGTGAAAATATGACAAAAGCTTCACCTTCATCCGCTCATCTTATAACACAATGTGACAATACGACAAAAGGCACACCTTCATCCTCTCATAACACAGTGTGACAATATGAGAAAAGCTGCACCTTCATCCCCTCATAACACAGTGTGACAATATGAGAAAAGCTGCACCTTCATCCCCTCATAACACAGTGTGACAATGTGACAAAAGCTGCACCTTCATGCCCTCATAACCCAGTGATAATATGACAAAATTTGCACCTTCATCCCTTCATAGCACAGTTTGACAATATGAAGAAAGCTGCACCTTCTTCCCCCCATAACACAAAGTGAAAATATGACAAAAGCTTCACCTTCATCCCATCATAACACAATGTGACAATATGAGAAAAGTTGCACATTCATACCCACATAACGGTGTGTGATAATGTGACAAATGATGCACATTCATCCGCTCATAAGTCAGTGTGACAATATGACAAAAGATGCAGCTTTATTCCATCATAACACAGTGTGACCATATGACAAAAGCAACACCATCATACCCTCCTAATGCAGTGTAGTAATATGACAAAAGGTTTACCATAATCCCCTCATAACACAATGTGACAATATAACAAATGCTGCAGCTTCATACCCTTATAACACAGTGTGACAATATGACAAAAGCTGCACCTTCATCCCCTCATAACACAATGTGAAAATATGACAAAATGTGCACCTTCATTCCATCATAACACAGTGTGACTATATGACAAAAGCTGCACCTTCATCCCCATCATCACACAGTGTGACAATATGACAAAAGATGCACCTTCATCACCTCATCACACAGTGTGACAATATGACAAAAGCAGCACCTTCAACCCTTTATCACACAGTGTGACAATATGACTAAAGCTGCTCCTTTGTCCCGTCATAACACAATGTGATAATATGACAAAATCTGCACTTTCATCCCCTCATCACACAGTGTGACAATATGACAAAAGCTGCATCTTCATCCCCATCATCACACAGTTTGATAATATGACAAAAGATGCACCTTCATCACCTCATCACACAGTGTGACAATATGACAAAAGCAGCACCTTCAACCCTTTATCACACAGTGTGACAATATGACTAAAGCTGCTCCTTTATCCCGTCATAACACAATGTGATAATATGACAAAAGCTGCACTTTCATCCCCTCATCACACAGTGTGACAATATGACTAAAGCTGCTTCTTCATCCCCTCATAACACAGTGAGACAGTATGAGAAAAGCTGCATGCTTATCCCCTCATAACACAGTGTGACAATATGACAAAAAGTACACATTCATACCCTTATAACACAGTGTGACAGTATAATAAATGTTGCACCTTCATACCCTCATAATGCAGTGTGACAATATGACAAAAGCTACACCTTCAACCCTTCATAACACATTGTGACAATCTGATAAAAGGTGCACCTTCATCCACTCATAACACAGTGCGATAAAATGACAAAAGCTGCACCTTCAACCCCTCATAACACATTGTGACAATCTGACTAAAAGTGCACCTTCATCCCCTCATAACACAGTGTGACAAAATGACAAAAGCTGCACCTTCATCACCTCATAACATAATGTGACAATATGACAAAATGTGCACCTTCATACCATCATAACACAGTGTGACAATATGACAAAAGCTGCACCTTCATCCCCATCATCACACAGTGTGACAATATGACAAAAGCTGCACCTTCATCCCCTCATCACACAGTGTGACAATATGACAAATGCTGCACCCTCAAACCCTCATAACACAGTGTGACAATATAATAAAAGCTTTACTTTCATCCCCTCATAACACAGTGTGACAATATGACAAAAGCTGCACCTTCATCCCCTCATCACACAGTGTGACAATATGACAAATGCTGCACCCTCAAACCCTCATAACACAGTGTGACAATATAATAAAAGCTTTACTTTCATCCCCTCATAACACAGTGTGACAATAAGACAAAAGGTGCACATTCATACCCTCATAACACAATGTGACAATATGACAAAAGGTGTACCTTTATTCCCTCATAACACAGAGTGAGAATATGATACCACAATGTGACAATATGACAATAGGTTCACCTTCATACCCTCATAACACAGTGTGAGAATATGACAAAATGACAAAGGTGCACCTTTATCCCCTCATAACACAGTGTGACAGTATGACAAAAACTGCACCATAATCCCTGATAACAAAATGTAACAATATGACAAAGGTGCACCTTCATCCCCTCATAACGTAGTATGACAGTATGACAAAAGCTGCACTATCATCCTCTCATAACACAATGTGACAATATGAGGTAAGCTGCACCTTCATCCTGTAATGCCATGAAGTGAAAATATGACAAAAGCTGAACCTTCATACTCTCCTAATGCAGTGTGGAATATGACAAAAGGTGCACCTTCATCCCCTCATAACACAGTGTGACAATATGATAAAAGCTTTACTTTCACCCCCTCATAACACAGTGTGACAATATGACAAAAGGTGCACCTTCATACTCTCCTAATGCAGTGTGGAATATGACAAAAGGTGCACCTTCATCCCCTCATAACACAGTGTGACAATATGATAAAAGCTTTACTTTCACCCCCTCATAACACAGTGTGACAATATGACAAAAGGTGCACCTTCATCCCCTCATAACACAGTGTGACAATATGATAAAAGCTTTACTTTCACCCCCTCATAACACAGTGTGACAATATGACAAAAGGTGCACCTTCATACTCTCCTAATGCAGTGTGGAATATGACAAAAGGTGCACCTTCATACTCTCCTAATGCAGTGTGGAATATGACAAAAGGTGCACCTTCATACTCTCCTAATGCAGTGTGGAATATGACAAAAGGTGCACCTTCATCCCCTCATAACACAGTGTGACAATATGATAAAAGCTTTACTTTCACCCCCTCATAACACAGTGTGACAATATGACAAAAGGTGCACCTTCATCCCCTCATAACACAATGTGACAGTATGACAAAAGTGGCATTGTCATCCCCTCATAACACAATGTGACAATATGATAAAAGCTTTACTTTCACCCCCTCATAACACAGTGTGACAATATGATAAAAGCTTTACTTTCACCCCCTTATAACACAGTGTGACAATATGACAAAAGGTGCACATTCATACCCTCATAACACAGTGTGACAATATGACAAAAGGTGTACCTTTATTCCCTCATAACACAGAGTGAGAATATGATAAAAGCTGTACCTTCATACCCTCATAACACAGTTTGACAACATGACAAAGGCTGTGCCTTCATCCTCTCATAACACAGTATGACAATATGACAAAAGCTGCATCAACCCTTCCTAACGCAGTGTGACAAAATGACAAAAGGTGCACCTTCATGCCCTCATAACATAATGTGGCAATATGAAGAATACTGCACATTCATACTCTCATAACGCAGTTGGACAATATGACAAAAGCTGTACCTTCAACCTTTCTTAACACAGTGTGACAATATGACAAAAGCTGTACCTTCAACCTTTCTTAACACAGTGTGACAATATGACAAAAGCTGCACCTTCAACCTTTCTTAACACAGTGTGACAATATAACAAAAGATGCACCTTCATACCCTCATAACACAGTGTGACAATATGACAAAAGGTGCAACTTTATTCCCTCATAACACAGTGTAACAATATGACTAAAGCTGCACCTTCATCCCTGAATACCACAATGTGACAATATGACAAAATGTTCAGCTTCATACCCTCATAACACAGTGTGAGAATATGACAAAAGCAGCACTCTCTTCCCCTCATAACACAACATGAAAATATGACAAAAGCTTCACCTTCATCCCATCATAACACGATGTGTCAATATGACAAAAGCTGCACATTCATACCCTCATAACACTGTGTGCTAATATGGCAAAAGGTGCCACTTCATTCCCCCATAAACAATGTGACAACATGACCAAAGCTGCACCATCATTCACTCATAAAGCAATGTGACAATATGACAAAAGTTGCACCTTTTTCAGTTCATAATGTACTGTGACAATACGACAAAGTTTACCTTCATTCCCTCATAACATAATGTGACTATATGGCAAAAGTTGCACCTTCAACCCTTCATAAAAAAGTGTGACAATATGGCAAAAGTTTACCTTCATCCCCTCACAATGCAGTGTTGCAATATGACAAAAGTTGCACCTTCATCCCCACATAACACAGTGTGACAACATGACAAAAGGTGCACCTTCATCCCCTGTTAACTGTGTGTGACAATATGGCAAAAACTGCACCTTCATAACCTCATAATGCAGTCTCACAACATGACAAAAGCTGCACCTTCATCCCGTCATAACACAGTGTGATAATATGACAAATGCTGCACCTTCATCCCCTCATAACACAGTGTGCCAATATGACAAAATGTGCACCTTCATCCCTTCATAACACAGTGTAACAGTATGACAAAAGTTTACATACATTCCCCATAACACACTGCCATATTATGGCAAAATATGCACATTCGTCCCCTCATAACACAGTAAGACAATATGACAAAAGCTGCACCTTCATCCCCTCATAACACAATGTGACAGTATGACAAAAGTGGCATTGTCATCCCCTCATAACACAATGTGACAATATGAAAAATGTTGCAACTTCATCCCCTCATAATACAGTGTCACAACATGACAAAAGCTGCAACTTCATCCCCTCATAACACATTCTTACATTATGACAAAAGTTGCACCTTTATCCCTTCATAGCACACTGTGACAATATGACAAAAGTTGCACCTTCATCCCTCATAACACAGTGGCACAAAATAACAAAAGTTGCACCTTCATCCCCTCATAACACAGTATGACAAAAAAACAAAGCTGGAACTTCATCCCCTCATAACACAGTGTGGACAATATGACAAAAGCTGCACAGATATCCCCTCATATCACAATGTGACAATATGACATAGGTGCACCTTCATGCCCTCATAACACAGTGTGACAGTATGACAAAAGCTGCACCATCATCACCTCATAACACAATGTGACAATATGACAAAGGTGTACTTTCATGCCCTCATAACGCAGTGTGACAGTATGGCAAAAGCTGCACCATCATCCTCTCATAACACAATGTGACAATATGAAATAAGCTGCACCTTCATCCTGTCATTCTATAAAGTGAAAATATCACAAAAGCTGCATCTTCATACCCTAGTAATGCAGTGTGGTAATATGAAAAAAGGTGCACATTCATGCCCTCATAACACAAGTGACAACCTGACAAATGTTGCACCTTCATACCTTCATAACACAGTGTGACAATATGACAAAAGCTGTACTTTCAACCTCTCATAACACAGTGTGACAATATGACAAAAGCTGCACCTTCACCCCCATCATCACACAGTGTGACAATATGACAAAAGATGCACCTTCATCACCTCATCACACAGTGTGACAATATGATGGGATAAAGGAGCACCTTCAACCCTTTATCACACAGTGTGACAATATGACTAAAGCTGCTCCTTTATCCTGTCATAACACAATGTGATAATATGACGAAAGCTGCACTTTCATCCCCTCATCACACAGTGTGACAATATGACAAAAGCTGCATCTTCATCCCCTTCATCACACAGTGTGACAATATGACAAAAGATGCACCTTCATCCCCTCATCACACAGTGTGACAATATGACAAAAGCTGCTCCTTCATCCCCTCATAACACAGTGAGACAGTATGAGAAAAGCTGCACGCTTATCCCCTCATAACACAGTGTGACAATATGACAAAAAGTACACATTCATACCCTTATAACACAGTGTGACAGTATAATAAATGTTGCACCTTCATACCCTCATAATGCAGTGTGACAATATGACAAAAGCTACACCTTCAACCCTTCATAACACATTGTGACAATCTGATAAAAGGTGCACCTTCATCCCCTCATAACACAGTGTGATAAAATGACAAAAGCTGCACCTTCAACCCCTCATAACACATTGTGACAATCTGACTAAAGGTGCACCTTCATCCCCTCATAACACAGTGTGCCAAAATGACAAAAGCTGCACCTTCGTCACCTCATAACATAATGTGACAATATGACAAAATTTGCACCTTCATACCATCATAACACAGTGTGACAATATGACAAAAGCTGCACCTTCATCCCCATCATCACACAGTGTGACAATATGACAAAATGTGCACCTTCATACCATCATAACACAGTGTGACAATATGACAAAAGCTGCACCTTCATCCCCATTATCACACAGTGTGACAATATGACAAAAGCTGCACCTTCATCCCCTCATCACACATTGTGACAATATGACAAAAGTTGCACCTTCATCCCCTCATCACACAGTGTGATAATATGACAAAAGCTGCACTTTCATCCCCTCATCACACAGTGTGACAATATGACAAAAGCTGCACCTTCAGCCTCTCATAACACAATGTGATAATATGACAAAAGCTGCACCTTCATCCTCTCATCACATAGTGTGACAATATGACAAAAGCTGCTCCTTCATCCCCGCATAACACAGTGCGACAAAATGACAAAAGCTGCACCTTCAACCCCTCATAACACATTGTGACAGTCTGACAAAAGGTGCACCTTCATCCCTTCATAGCACAGTGCGACAAAATGACAAAAGCTGCACCTTTGTCCCCTCATAACACAATGTGACAATATGACAAAATGTGCACCTTCATACCATCATAACACAGTGTGACAATATGTCAAAAGCTGCACCTTCATCCCCATCATCACACAGTGTGACAATATGACAAAAGCTGCACCTTCATCCCATCACACAGTGTGACTATATGACAAAAGCTGCACCTTCATCCCCTCATCACACAGTGTGACAATATGACAAAAGCAGCACCTTCATCCCTCATCACACAGTGTGACAATATGACTAAAGCTGCTCCTTTATCCTGTCATAACACAATGTGATAATATGACAAAAGCTGCACTTTCATCCCCTCATCACACAGTGTGACAATATGATAAAAGCTGCACCTTCAGCCCCTCATAACACAGTAAGACCATATGAGAATAGCTGCACCCTTATCCCCTCATAACACAGTGTGACAATATGACAAAAAGTACACATTCATACCCTTATAACACAGTGTGACAGTATAATAAATGTCACACCTTCATATGCAGTGTATCCTGTCATAACACAATGTGATAATATGACAAAAGCTGCACCTTCATCCCCTCATCACACAGTGTGACAATATGACAAAAGCAGCACCTTCATCCCTCATCACACAGTGTGACAATATGACTAAAGCTGCTCCTTTATCCTGTCATAACACAATGTGATAATATGACAAAAGCTGCACTTTCATCCCCTCATCACACAGTGTGACAATATGACAAAAGCTACACCTTCAACCCCTCATAACACATTGTGACAATCTGACAAAAGGTGTACCGTCATCCCCTCATAACACAATGTGACAAAATGACAAAAGTTGCACCTTCATCCCCTCTTAACACATTGTGACAATATGCCAAAAACTGCACCTTTATCCCATCTTGCTTGGCTCTCTTCTCAAGTTATTGAGTGTGTTAGTTTTTTCCGTTCTTCTGTTCTTTTTTGGTCTGTTAAACATGGTGACAGGAGCACCAAGCAGCCCAGCGAGTCCGAACCTATTTGGTTCATGTAGACAACCAGATTCTTCTAATTTAGCTGATTTGTTGAGTTTGTTGACTCAACGTATGGACATTTTAGCGAATCACCTTGACATGGTGGATAGAAGATACAGTGAAGCAACTCCTGTTTGTAATGCAGGTATGCGTTACAACAATTTTAATAACCAGAACGCACACAGGTCCAATAATGCTGGCAGTGAACAGGTAGGACCGAGCCTTAGTTCAACATCTCTCCCCCCAGGACAGAACACCCGTGGGGAAACTAGTTTGACTCTCACAGACTCTGAGAACTACAACAATGACACAGGGCTTATTGGCGCTCCTTCATTCTCGGAGTGGGTGAACAACACAGGCAACCTAGTTACAGGTTTCACTCCTAACATGGAACGACTGGCCTCAGTGTCTTCACCTATACCTGTGAGTACTCAAGTAATTTCAGATAAATTGAAACTTTTAGACTTTAAACTACTTAAATTAAAAAAGCTCCAGCTAGAAGTGGTTTATTTTAAACAATGTTTAGCTGAGAAACTGATGCCTAAGGGCTTGCGATACCACCAGTTCCCGACAGGTTTAATACCAGATTCTCTATTTTACAAGGAACTGTTGGATGTATTTGATTCTTCTGGATTCTTATTGATGGAACTTATGATAAAGCACTACTCTCTTCAAATAGAAAGTATTACTGTTGAAGTGAATGATCTTGACAAGGACATTAGGACAGATGGTGACTTTTCTAGATATAAGTATGACTATGGAAGGGTATTCACCAGCATTGACCAACTGTTGGAGAAATTAAAATCCAACAAAATTAAGAAACTGAACAGGGACCGTGTAGCCTATTCTAATGGGTTGGCATACCCTAAACCTCAAGTAGCACAGGTCTGGTTCAACAAAAATCACGTGAATGGTCTCAATAACCCGATTTCAACCAGAAATTTTGACTGTCCTAGTGGAGTCAACTTAAATGCGGATGCTAACAACCTCCAAGTCCCTGAACCACTAAGACGTAGTGAAAGACTGTAGTCTATTAATAATAACAGTAACAACAATGCCAATATTCACCGGCCTGTTCAACCTCCTAATAAACACCCACAAGAACACGTTTTTCACCAAGGGGGGAATCCCAAGAACCTTTTGAAACCACAATGTTCTCAGAACCAGGGGAACAAAGGTTGGAACAACAGAAGGAAGAGATGAGTGATCTTTTCCTGGGCCGTTCTTCTACCAAGTTGACTATATTAAAGAATTTTAATGGTGATTTTAACATCTATAACTTCTCATCTATCACCATAGAACCAGACTTGGTAGAGCTATTGGCTAAGGGTAATACTTTTGTATCTAGCAAAAATATGAATATTTCCAAAACATTGATGGATTTGAAATGTTTTGTTAGGAAGTTAAATCTTTTCTTCCTTCTAGGTAATATTGATTTTACCCATCCTAAATTCAAACCTTTAAGTACTTTTAATCCTCCTTTACACCCCTTGTTACGAGTGTTTAAAAATGTTTGTGAACTTGATATTAGACACATTACACACACTCGTAAGTATGTTAAACATTCTAGATCTTGTAACGTGAGTTTTGAACAAACTCAAGCGTTGAACTCGATTAGATCATCTATGGTACAAAGTATCAAACCAGATAAGGGGGTGGTTTAGTTATCTTTGATACCACTGACTACAGCAACAGGGTGGAACTAGTGCTAGACAACCCAGCTTACTCTAAGGTATCATTAAATGAATATAATATAGCTCTGTCTAGAGTTAAAAACTATTTCAGAGACTTATTTATTGAGGCTAAAATAGACTTAGACACTTTCAACTACATTAACATTCCTTTTCCAAAGTTACCAATAATGTTTGGAATCCCTAAAATCCACAAGGACACTTTGAACCCACCAATGAGACCTCTCATAGATGGTAGAGCACCACTAATGTACCCTTGTGCTAAAGTAGTTGACTTTATACTCTAAAAATACCTGAGACAAATTCCACAAGTCTGTAAGGACTCTTGGTCATTTTTGGAGAGTCTCAACAATTTGTCTATTGACCACGACTTCAATTTTTTGACCATTGACGTGGTCGACTTATACACTTCCATCCCACATATGGAAGAAGTCAAATGGGTGTCTTTAATGTTGAAAGAAAAGAATGACTAAATTAATGATATAGTCCTGGTTTCTGAACTTATAGATATTATCTTGACAAACAACTTTTTTACATTTAATGGTCAGTACTTTCTACAGAGACATGGGGTAGCTATGGGCTCCCCATGTGGGGTAAGTCTAGCAAATCTCTTTGTAGCTTATTAGGAAAAACAATTTATTTTTGACAAACCAGAAATATTAAACTCTCTCGTGTATTACACGAGATTTTTAGATGACATTTTTATTATCTTTAAAGGTGACAGTCATGCAGCAGACAGACTTATTAAATATTTAAATTCTACGACTACATTTCTTCAATTCACATACAAATTTGACACATTTAGGATTGACTATCTGGATGTCAAATTAACTAAAGTTCCTGTTAACAACAAGTTGCGTTCCACTATTTACAGGAAACCAACATACTGTAACTCTTTTCTGCACTATTCTAGCACACACCCTTTCAAACAGAAACGTTCCATCGTCAAGGGTCAACTGGTCAGAGCAGCTAGGATGTGCTCTACAGATGCAGACTTTTTAGTGGAATGTCAACTATTAGAGAACATGTTTGTGAACTTGCATGTAGCCCAGGCCGGTATGACCCTGACCTTGAGTAGCATCTTACCCTCACCAAGAATGATGCCACAAAATGAAGACAAGATGATCAATTTCAACAATTGGCTTAAGTACTGGTGTCATTCAAAGGGGATCCAATGCCTGTCAGCTTGTGATGATATGCTCGACAAGCCATGATGCTTCGCTAGGGACGGCTTGCACCTGTCACCCCTGGGCTTTTGGATATTGGCAAAGGCTCTTGCTACCCCCATAGTGCCTTTTTTAGGCAAGGCTCAAAAGACAAACCCACCTCCATAGGTATCACAAGGGATAAGAAACTAAGAGTAATGCTACTCAATGCCAGAAGTCTAAACCTCAAGATGCACGCACTCGAAACTCTCCTTAGCATGGAGAACATCAATATCTGTGCAGTAACAGAAACCTGGTTCAGGGCTCCCGAGAGCACCCCAGCACTACCAGGTTATACCTCATACCATGCTTTTCGGCCCCAAAACTTGGACCGAACCACAAAAGGAGGGGGAGTATCAATATTCATCAAAGATACCCACACCTCCAGGTTGGTGGCAAAGCACGAAGCATCAAAGACTATCCATGTGCAACTAACAGTGAGTAAAACTGCCTTCCAGTTTATAGCCCGCTACAGACCACCCTCCCAAACCCAGGAACCCCACTCGGCCTTCCCGAGAACACTGGAAAATATGAAGGTCTCTCCAAACACCATTATATTGGGTGACTTCAACTACCCAAACATAGACTGGGAGCATTACTCTAGCTCCAACACCCTAGCCCAACGTTTCCTAGAATTTATAAATTCAAATGCTATGGAACAACTTGTTGCCTCTCTCACAAGAGGGGAAAACATACTGGACCTGATCATCACCAACATGGGGACTCTATGCTCCAGACCAGAAGTGTATCCCTCACTGGTAAGATCAGACCATAAACTAATCTCACTGGATATTCACATCCCGACCCCACCCCCTGCCCAGAAAACCATAGTGAACAACTTCTCTAAAGCAAATTTCACACTCCTCAAAACTGAGGTGGAATCCTTCAAAGCCCCCGGGCCTGTGGAAAATATGGCCCAGACCAAAGAATCCTTTATAAACACATTCTATGAACACCTTCAGGAATGCATGGAACATGCGATCCCAAATAAAACCAAGACCCAATCCTCCAAAGGCAGACGTCCTGTCTGGTGGACCCCAGACATAAACAAACTATACAATAGAAGGAGGAAGCTACTAAATGATAGAGCAAAATCCCAAAAAGGGAAGGCATCACTGATCAGTATTAGCAAAAAACTACGGGCACTCATAAAATTGTCTAAGGCCATCTTCGAGAGAAAAATTGCACAGGACACTAAGGATAATCACAAGGCTTTCTTTAGTTATGTTAGGAACCTGGGTGGTAATTCCCAGATATGCTCAGAATTAGTCCAAAATGACAAAAAATACACCGAACCCACAGACATTGCCAACATTCTAGCTGACAGGTTCAGCGCAAACTTCTCCTCCCCCCACCAAAAGGGCAAATATCTATCCCAGCAGAGTGCTGCCCCCTGACATCTCAGATGCTCAGGTAAGAGCCGCCCTCTCCAAAGCAAAAAACACAGCATCAATGGGACCAGACGGTGTCCTGGGCTGCGTCCTACATGAACTCCAAGAAGAGCTAAAGACAAACATAAAACTACTTTTCAATCTCAGCCTTACTACAGGATATGTGCCCAAAGAGTGGCGTACAGCAACAGTGGTCCCTCTCCATAAAGGTGGTGCCTCAATGGATCCTGGAAACTATCGCCCCATAAGCCTGACTAGCTTGGTCTGCAAAGCTATGGAAAGGATCATCATGGACCTCATAAATACCTACAGACACTCGATCCTACCCAGTTCGGCTTTGTTAAGGGCAGATCCTGCCTCTTAAACCTGGTTGATTTCTTTGAAACAGTCACCAAGGCCATTGACGAGGGGAAGGTGCTCCACACAGCCTACCTGGACCTCGCAAAAGCCTTTGATACAATACCCCACTCGGGCATTATAGATAAGCTCACCAGCTTAAATATAAACCCCTATGTCACTTGATGGATTGCAAACTGGCTCAAGGACAGAACCCACATGGTTAGTATTGCTGGAGCCATGTCAGACTCCAAACCAGTTACAAGTGGTGTCCCGCAAGGCTCAGCCCTAGGACCTCTCTTGTTCGGTATATATTTCTCGGAGGTACAGGCCAACATGGAAGGACTGTGGCTGACCAAGTTTGCAGATGACTGCAAACTGGGCACCATAATCGACTCTCCAGCCGACACAAGCATCCTCCAAAAGGGCCTCATAGAAACAGACAACTGGTGCCAGAGCCATGGCCTCAAGCTAAATGCCAAAAAGTGTATAGTCATCCCCTTTGGCAAAAACAAAGTGCCCACAAATTACCACATAGGTGGTAATCCATTAAGTACGGAAGAAGTAATTAGGGACCCGGAGACGCAAGTTGATAGCAATCTCTCATTTGACAACCACGTGGCCAAAGTGGTTAGAAAAACATTTTATATAGCCCACCTAATCATGAAGGGATTCACATCTAGATCAGGGGAGGTCATCGTGCCTCTTTACTCATCCCTCATCAGGCCCATAATTGAGTACAATGCCCCTTTTGGGATGTACCTTACCAGACACCTGCAGCAACTGGAAAGACCCCAAAAGTACCCCACCAAGTGGATCAAAGGGCTCAAACAGATGCCATATGCTGCCCGGTTAAAGAAACTCCAGCTCTACTCAGTGGCATACCGCCTGTTCAGAGGTGATCTGTGCCTGACGTATAAAGCCATGTCCAACCCAGAATTAATGGACATGCTGCACCTCAGAAAATCCAAATCCCATCGAGCTACGCGCTCGAGAGACTTGAACCTCAGCACTGAAATAAATAGGACATGCTGGAGGGACAGATTCATAACTCAGAGGCTCCCTTCACTCTGGAATAAAATCCCAGTCCAGGTTAGGCAGAGTCCCTCATTGACTCTTTTCAAGAGGAATCTTGATGAGTGGATGGGAGATCGTAGGTTTATCCCCGGTAACACTTCTGTGTCACTGTTAGACAGAGGCACAGTATACTAACCTCGAAAAAGGGCATAGCGAAATAAATTTAAAATGGGTGGCGAAAGCCAAACACATTCTGGCTAGGATTATAAATGCCCTAGGGCAGATAGCCTAGTATGAACCTATGAACCTATGAACCTATGAACAGAGGGTATCCTACCCATCTTGTTCAAGAACTAATAGTAGAAGTGGAAAATAAACGTAGGTTAGGTCTGTTTAACCCTATTTTAAACTACAAGATGACTAACAATGAGGTGACCATTAATGTAGTTGACATGAATCATGACCTGTATTCTACAAACAGACTGGTTAGTACTTTGCAGTTCAACAGTAACACCCCAGAGGTGAGCCAAGATTCCACCAACCACCATTTTAAGTCTTGTTTTATTACAAATTTCAACAATGACAGTGACCAAATTAAGTTGATCCTACATAAGAATTGGTACTTGTTGTATAAAGACAACTTACTGATGGAGAGAATCAGACCTTATCCAATTATTATTTATAGGTGAGGTGCCAACTTAAAGAGTCTCCTTGAAGGCAAAAAACTCAGAGTAAATAATAGAATATCTGGGTCCTTCTCTTGTGGAGCTTGTAGGATATGTAAATATGTAAAAACCAGCAAGTTTTTTCGAAGTAGCTGGTAATAAATATTTTATTTCTCATAAACTTGACTGTAACTCTAAGGGTATCATTTATTTGGCTATGTGTAAAAACTGTAATGCGTTTTACGTGGGAAAAACTGACAGCAAATTTTGTGACAGAATTTACGAACATATGTATGCCGTCTCTAAGAACAAGAATGACAATGCTTTAGCCAAGCATGTTAACATTAAACCTGATCACTCTTTTCAATTTTTAGCTATTGACCAGTTAGCATACGACACTAGAGGGGGACCTACTTCATTATCACTGGAATGTTGTGAACTTGAATGACAGTTGTCATTAAATGCATTCTCTCATCCTGGTCTTAATGACAATTGTAATATTACCTGCCTACTGAAACTAAAGAGTTGTATGAGACACTAAATCTTGTTAATTATGACTCTTTAGCCTT
This sequence comes from Protopterus annectens, assembly GCF_019279795.1. Lineage (NCBI taxonomy): Eukaryota > Metazoa > Chordata > Ceratodontiformes > Protopteridae > Protopterus > Protopterus annectens. The sequence goes on from NC_056747.1 coordinate 1,298,544,180, forward strand.
GTATATTATTTTATAACATCTTCCTTTAGGTATATTATTGTACGTTTTGTACATGCTTTGGGTTAACTTAGGACTTTTGTTACAAACCTGGACCTTTTGTTTTACTATTAGTTAATAGTAAATGTTTCAGGATTACTGGGTTTGACATATGCAACAAGAAGTATACATTGTGTTTTTTCAGAACACCGGAGTTGCTTTTTAATATATTCTTTTAACTGGTACCACTTTAAATATTGTAGCCTTTTTCAGCTAAATGAGATCAGTTGATTGGCTTGAATTACTAATCACTTTTAAGCAGACCTTTTAAAAAGGCCTTAGTACTGTTAAGCTTTCATTTCTGATGAAGTTTCTCCCTTTAGAGGGACGAAAACGTATTTTGTTTTTAAATAAACTGGATATACGTTAAAACCATAGTACTTCGTGGACCACAGTCATTTGTGAACAGCTGCTTGGCTTTCTTCTCATACAATGTGACAATATGACAAAAGATGCACCTTCATCCCGTCATAGTACAGTGTGACAATATGACAAAAGATGCACCTTCATCCCCTCATAACGCAGTGTGACAATATGACAAATGTTACTCCTTCATCCCCTCATAACACATTGTGACAATCTGACAAAAGCTGCACCTTCATCCCCTCATAAGACAGTGCAACAGTACGACAAAATCTGCACCTTCAACCAGTCATAACACATTGTGACACTATAACAAAAACTGCACCTTCATCCCCTCATAACACAGTGTGTCAATATGACAATTGTTGCACCTTCATCACCTCACAACACAATGTGACAATATGACAAAGGCTGTCCCTTCATCACCTCATGACACATTGTGATGATATGCCAAAGGCTGCACCTTCATCGCAGAATAATGCACTCTGATAATATGACAAAAGCTGTACCTTCATACCCTCATAACACAGTGCAACAGTATGACAAAAGCTGTACCTTCAACCAGTCATAACACATTGTGACACTATAACAAAAACTGCACCTTCATCCCCTCATAGCACAGTGTGCCAATATGACAATTGTTGCACCTTCATCACCTCACAACACAATGTTACAATATGACAAAGGCTGTCCCTTCATCACCTCATGACACATTGTGATGATATGCCAAAGGCTGCACCTTCATCACAGAATAATGCACTGTGATAATATGACAAAAGCTGTACCTTCATACCCTCATAACAAAATGTGAAAATATGATAAATGCTGCACTTCATCCTCTCATAACACAATGTAACAATATGAAAAAAGGCACACCTTCATACCCTCATAACACAGTGTGACAATATGACAAAAGCTGCACCTTCATCCCCTCATCACACGGTGTGCCAATATGACAAACACTGCACCTTCATTCCCTCATCACACAGTGTAACAATATGACAAAAGATGCTCCTTCATCCCGTCATAACACAATGTGACAATATGACAAATGCAGAACCCTCATCCCTTCATAACACAGTGTGACAAAATGACAAAAGCTGCTCCTTCATCCCTTCATAACACAGTGTGACAACATGACAAAATGTGTACCTTCGTCCCCTAATAATACAGTGTGACAGTATGACAAAAGCTGCTGTGTCATCCCCACATGCAGTAAGACAATATGACAAAAGCTGCACCCTTGTCCCCTCATAACACAACGTGACAATGTGACAAAAGGTACACCTTCATACCCTCAGAACACAGTGTGACAGTATGACAAATGCTGCACCTTCGTACCCTTATAATGCAGTGTGACAATATGACCAAAGCTATACCTTCATCCCCTCATAATGCAGTATGACAATATGACAAAAGGTGCACCTCCATCTCCTCATAACCAAGAGTGACAATATGACAAATGTTACACCTTCATCTTCTCATAACACATTGTGACAATATGAAAAAAGTTTCACCTTCATCCGCTTATCTTATAACACAATGTGACAATATGACAAAAGGTATACCTTCATCCTCTCATAACACATTGAGGCAATATGACAAATGCTGCACCTTCATCCTCTTATAACACAGTGTGACAATATGGCAAAACCTGCACCATCATCCCCTCATAAAGCAGTGTGACAATATGGCAAAAGTTGCACCTTCATCTGTTCATAATGCACTGTGATAATATAACAAATGTTTACCTTCATCCCCTCACAACACAATGTGACAATATGACAAAAGCTGCACCTTCATCCCCTCATAACACAGTGTGACAATATGACAAAAGGTACCATCATCCCCTCATAGCACAGTGTGACAATATGAAAAAAGGTGCACCATCATTCACTCATAAAGCAGTGTGAAAATATGACAAAAATTGCACCTTCTTCTGTTCGTAATGTACTGTGACAATACGACAAAAGTGTACCTTCCCTCCCCTCCCCCATAACACAACGTGACAATATGACAAAAGTACATCTTCATCCTCTCATAACTCAGTGTGACAACATGACAAAAGGTGCACCTTCATCCCCTGTTAACTCTGTTTGACAATATGACAAAAGCTGCACCTTCATCCCCTCATAATGCAGTCTCACAATATGACAAAAGCTGCACCTTCATCCCATCATAACACATTCTTACAATATGACAAAAGTTGCACCTTTATCCATTCATACACTGTGAGAATATGACAAACGTTGCACCTTTATCCCCTCATAACACAGTGGCACAAAATAACAAAAGTTGCACCCTCATCCCCTCATAACACAGTATGACAACATAACAAAAGCTGGAACTTCATCCCCTCATAACACAGTGTGGACCGTATGACAAAAGCTGCACCATCATCCCCTCATAACACAATGTGACAATATGACAAAGGTGCACCTTTATCCCCTCATAACGCAGTGTGACAGTATGACAAAAGCTGCACCATCATCCTCTCATAACACAATGTGACAATATGAGATAAGATGCACCTTCATCCTGTCATGCCATACAGTGAAAATATGGCAAAAGCTGCATCTTGATACGCTAATAATGCAGTGAGATAAGATGACAAATGCTGCACCTTCATACCCTCATAATGCAGTGTGACAATATGACAAAAGCTGTACTTTCATCCCCTCATAACCCAGTGTGACAATATGACAAAAGCTGCACCTTCAACCTTTCTTAACACAGTGTGACAATATGACAAAAGGTGCACCTTCATACCCTCATAACACAGCATGACAATATAACAAAAGTTGTGCCTTCATCCCCTCATAACACAGTATGACAATATGACAAAAGTTGCACCTTCATCCCTCAATAACACAATGTGACAGTATGACAAAATGTGCACCTTCATACCATCATAACACAGTTTGACAATATGACAAAAGCTGCACCTTCATCCCATCATCACACAGTGTGACAATATGACAAAAGCTGCTCCTTCATCTTGTCATAACACAATGTGATAATATGATAAAAGCTGCACTTTCATACCCTCATCCCACAGTGTGACACATGACAATAGCTGAACCTTCAGCCCCTCATAACACAGAGAGACATTATGAGTAAAGCTGCACCCTTATCCCCTCATAACACAATGTAACAATATGACAAAAAGTACACATTCATACCATCATAACACAATGTGGCAGTATGACAAACATTGCACCTTCATACCCTCATAATGCAGTGTGACAATATGACAAAAGCTACACCTTCATCTCCTCATAATGCAGTGAGACAATATGATAAAAGATGCACCTTCATCCCCTCATAACCCAGTGTGACAATATGGCAAATGCTTCACCTTTATCCTTTCATCTGCACCTTTATCCCCTCATAGCACAGTGTGACAATATGAGAAATGCTACAACTTCATCCCCTCATAACACAGTGTGACAATATGACAACAACTGCACCTTCCTCCCCTCATAACACAATTTGACAATAGGAAAAAAGATGCACATTCATCTCATATCACAGTGTGACAATATGACAAAATCTGAACCTTCATCCCCTCATAACACAGTGTGACAATATGACAAATGTTCCACTTAATCCCCTCATAATACAGTGTGACAGTATGACAAAAGATGCACCTTCATACCCTCATAACACAATGTGACAATATGACAAAAGCTGCACCTTTATCACCTCATAACAAAATGTGAAAATATGATAAATGCTGCACTTCATCCTCTCATAACACAATGTAACAATATGAAAAAAGGCACACCTTCATACCCTCATAACACAGTGTGACAATATGGCAAAAGCTGCACCTTCATCCCTTAATAACAATGTGTGATAACATGACAAAAGCTGCACCTTCATTCCCTCATAACACAATGTGACAACATGACAAAAGCTGTACCTTCATCCCCTCATAACACAGTGTAACAATATGAGAAAAGCTGCCCCTTCATCCCCTCATCACACAGTGTGACAATATGACAAAAGCTGCAACTTCATCCCCTCATCACACAGTGTGACAATATGGCAAAAGCTGTACCTTCATCTTGTCATCACAGTGTGACAATATGACAAAAGCTGCTCCTTCATCCTGTCATAAAACAATGACCTTCATACGCTCATAATGCACTGTGACAATATGACAAAAATTTACCTTCATCCCCTTGTAACACAATGTGACAATATTACAAAAGCTGCACCTTTATCCCCTTATAACACAGTGTGACAATATGACAAAAGCTGCACCTTCATCCTTTCATAACACAGTATGACAATACGAGAAAAGGTGCAATTTCATCCATGCATAACACAGTGTGATTGTAAGACAAACCTGCACCTTCATTCCCCATAACACATTGTGACAATATGACAAATGCTCTACCTTTATGTCCTCATAAGATGTGTCAATATGAAAAAGACTGCACCTTCATCCCCTCATAAAGCAGTGTGACAATATGACAAAAGCTGCACCTTCATCCCCCATTAACACAGTGTGACAATATAACAAAAGCTGCACCTTTATCCCATCATAGCACAGTGTGACAATATGAGAAATGCTACACCTTCATCCCCTCATAACACAGTGTGACAATATGCCAAAAAAAACTGCACCTTCCTCCCCTCATAACACAATGTGACAATAGGAAAAAAGATGCACCTTCATCTCATATCACAGTGTGACAACATGCCAAAATCTGAACCTTCATCCCCTCATAACACAGTGTGACAATATGACAAATGGTCCACTTTAATCCCCTCATAACACAGTGTGACAATATGACAAAATATGTACCTTCATATGCTCATAACACAATGGGACAATATGACAAAACCTGCACCTTTATCCCCTCAAAACACAGTGTGACAATATGATAAAAGCTGTACCTTTATACCCTCATAACACAATGTGACAATATGACAAAAGTTGCACCTTCATCCTCTCATAAAGCAGTGTGACAATATGACAAAAGTTGCACCTTTATCTCCACATAACACAGTGTGACAATATGACAAAAGTTGCACCTTTATCTCCACATAACACAGTGTGACAATATGACATCTGCACCTTTTTCTCCTCATAACACAGTTTGAGAATATGACATATGCTCCACCTTCATCACCTCATAATGCAGTGTGACAATATGACAAAGGGTACACCTTCATCCACTCATAACACAGTGTAACAATAAGAAAAAAAGCTGCACATTTTCCCCTCATAACACAGTGTGACAATATAATAAAAGCTTTACTATCATCCCCTCATAACACAGTGTGACAATATGACAAAAGGTGCACCTTTATCCCCTCATAACACAGTGTGACAATATGACAAATGCTGCACCTTCATCTCCTCATAATGCAGTGTGACAATATTGAAAAAGGTCCACCTTCATCCTCACTCATAACACAGTGTGACAATATGACAAAGGCTGCACATTCTTCCCCTCATAACACATATGACAGTAAGACACAAGATGCACCTTCATCCCCTGATAACACTATGTGGCAATATGAGGAAAGCTGCATGTTTATCCCCTCATAACACAGTGTGGCAATATGAAAAAAACTGCACCTTCATACCCCTCACCAATCTGACAAAAGCTGCTCCTTCATCCCCTCATAACACATTGTGACAATCTGACAAAAGCTGCACCTTCATTCCCTCATAACACAGTGTGACAGTATGACAAAAGGTCCACCTTTATCCTCTCATTACACAGTGTGACAATATGACAAAGGCTGCACCTTTATCCCCTCATAACACAGTGTGACAAAATGACAAAGGCTGCAAATGCTGCACCTTCATCTCCTCATAACATAGTGCGGCAATAAGACAAAATATGCACCTTCATCCCCTCATAATGCAGTGTGACAATATGATAAAAGGTTCACCTTCATCGACTCTTAACACAGTGTGACAATATGACAAAGGCTGCACCTTCATCGCCTCATAACACAGTTTGACAATATGACAAATGTTGCACCTTCCTCCCCTCATAACACATGTGACAATCTGACAAAAGGTGCACCTTCACCCCCTCATAACACATTTTGACAACATGAGAAAAACTGCACCTTCATCCACTCATAAGACAGTGTGACAATATGACAATTGTTGCACCTTCATCACCTCACAACACAATGTGACAATATGCCAAATGCTGCACCTTCATCACCGAATAATGCCCTGTGATAATTTGACAAAAGTTGTACCTTCATACCCTCATAACAGAATGTGAAAATATGACAAATGCTGCACTTCTTCCTGTCATAACACAATGTAACAATATGAAAAAAGGTGCACCTTCATACCCTCATAACACAGTATGACAATATGACAAGAGCTGCACCTTCATCCCCTAATAACAATGTGTGATAACATGACAAAAGCTGCACCTTCATTGCATCATAACGCAGTGTGATAACATGACAAAAAGCTGTACCTTCATCCCCTCTTAACAGTGTAACAATATGAGAAAAGCTTCCCTTTCATCCCCATCACACAGTGTGACAATATGACAAAAGCTGCAACTTCATCCCCTCATCACACAGTGTGACAATATGACAAAAGCTGCACCTTCATCTCATCACAGTGTGACAATATGATAAAAGCTGCTCCTTCATCCTGTCATAAAACAAAGACTTAGACTTTCATACCCTTATAATGCACTGTGAAAATATGACAAATTTTTACCTTCATCCCCTTATAACACAATGTGACAATATTACAAAAGCTGCACCTTTATCCCCTTATAACACAGTGTGACAATATGAAAAAAGCTGCACCTTCATCCTTTCATAACACAGTATGACAATATGAGAAAAGGTGCTCTTTCATCCATGCATAACACAGTGTGATAGTAAGACAAACCTGCACCTTCATTCCCCATAACACATTGTGACAATATGACAAATGCTCTACCTTTATCCCATCATAATACATTGTGACAATATGATGAAAGCTGCACCTTTATGTCCTCATAAGAAGTGTCATTATGAAAAAGGATGCACCTTCATCCCCTCATAAAGCAGTGTGACAATATGACAAAAGCTGCACCTTCATCCCCCATTAACACAGTGTGACAATATAACAAAAGCTGCACCTTTATCCCCTCATAGCACAGTGTGACAATATGAGAAATGCTACACCTTCATCCCCTCATAACACAGTGTGACAATATGACAAAAAATGCACCTTCCTCCCCTCATAACACAATGTGACAATAGAAAAAAGATGCACCTTCATCTCATATCACAGTGTGATAATATGCCAAAATCTGAACCTTCATCCCCTCATAACACAGTGTGACAATATGACAAAAGATGCACTTTCATACCCTCATAACACAATGTGCAATATGACAAAAGCTGCACCTGTATTCCCTCAAAACACAGTGTGACAATATGATAAAAGCTGTACCTTTATACCCTCATAACACAATGTGACAATATGACAAAAGTTGCACCTTCATCCTCTCATAAAGCAGTGTAACAATATGACAAAAGTTGCACCTTTATCTCCTCATAACACAGTGTGACAATATGACAAAAGCTGCACCTTTATCCCCTCATAACACAGTGTGACAATATGACCTGCACCTTTATCCCCTCATAACACAGTTTGAGAATATGACATATGCTACATCTTCATCACCTCATAACGCAGTGTGACAATATGACAAAACATGCACCTTCATCCTCTCATAACACAGTGCAACAATATGACAAAAGCTGCACCATTTCCCCTCATAACACAGTGTGAGAATATGACAAAAGCTGCACATTTATCCCCTCATAACACAGTGTGACAATATGAGAAAAGCTGCACCTTTATCCCCTCATAACACAGTGTGACAATATGACAAAAGTGGCATTTTCATCCTCTCATAACACAATGTGACAATATGACAAAGGGTGCACCTTTATCCCCTCATAACACAGTGTGACAATATGACAAAAGTGGCATTTTCATCCTCTCATAACACAATGTGACAATATGACAAATGCTGCACCTTCATCTCCTCATAATGCAGTGTCACAACATGACAAAAACTGCACCTTTATCCCCTCATAACACAGTGTGACAATATGACAAAGGGTGCACCTTTATCCCCTCATAACACAGTGTGACAATATGACAAATGCTGCACCTTCATCTCCTCATAATGCAGTGTGACAATATTGCAAAAGGTCCACCTTCATCCTCACTCATAACACAGTGTGACAATATGACAAAGGCTGCACATTCTTCCCCTCATAACACATATGACAATAAGACACAAGATGCACTTTCATCCCCTGAAAACACTATGTGGCAATATGAGGAAAGCTGCATGTTTATCCCCTCATAACACAGTGTGGCAATATGAAAAAAACTGCACTTTCATCCCCCTCATAACACAATTTAACAATCTGACAAAAGCTGCACTTTCATCCCCTCATAACACAGTGTGACAGTATGACAAAAGATCCAACATTATTCCCTCATAACACAGTGTGACAGTATGACAAAAGATCCAACATTGTTCCCTCTTAACACAGTGTGACAGTATGACAAAAGGTCCACCTTCATCCTCTCATTACACAGTGTGACAATATGACAAAGGCTGCACCTTTATCCCCTCATAACACAGTGTGACAATAATGACAAAGGCTGCAAATGCTGCACCTTCATCTCCTCATAATGTAGTGTGACAATAAGACAAAATATGCACCTTCATCCCCTCATAATGCAGTGTGACAATATGATAAAAGGTTCACCTTCATCGACTCTTAACACAGTGTGACAATATGACAAAGGCTGCACCTTCATCCCCTCATAACACAGTTTGACAATATGACAAATGTTGCACCTTCCTCCCCTCATAACACGTGACAATAAGACAAAAGGTGCACCTTCATCCTGTAATACTATGTGACAATATGAGAAAAGCTGCACATTTATCCCCTCGTAACACATAGTGACAATCTGACAAAAGCTGAACCTTCATCCCCTCATAATACATTGTGACAATCTGACAAAAGGTGCACCTTCACCCCCTCATAACACATTGTGACAATATGAGAAAAACTGCACCTTCATCCACTCATAAGACAGTGTGACAATATGACAATTGTTGCACCTTCATCACCTCACAACACAATATGAAAATATGCCAAATGCTGCACTTCTTCCTGTCATAACACAATGTAACAATATGAAAAAAGATGCACCTTCATACCCTCATAACACAGTGTGACAATATGACAAGAGCTGCACCTTCATCCCCTAATAACAATGTGTGATAACATGACAAAAGCTGCACCTTCATTGCATCATAACGCAGTGTGACAACATGACAAAAGCTGCATCTTCATCCCCTCATCACACAGTGTGACAATATGACAAAAGCTGTACCTACATCCCCTCATCATACAGTGTGACAATATGACAAAAGCTGTTCCTTCATCCTGTCATAACTCAATGACCTTCATGCCCTCATAATGCATTGTAACAATATGAAAAAGTTACCTTCATCCCCTCATAACACAATGTAACAATATCAAAAAAGCTGCACCTTCATCCCCTTATAACACAGTGTGACAATATGACAAAAGCTGCACCTTCATCCCCTCAAAACACAGTGTGACAATATGGCAAAAGCTGCACCTTCATCCTTTCATAATGCAGTATGACAATATGAGAAAAGGTGCACTTTCATCCACACATAACACAGTGTGGCAGTATGACAAACCTGCACCTTCATTCCCTCATAACACATTGTGACAATATGACATATGCTGTTACTTTATCCCCTCATAACACATTGTGACAATATGATGAAAGCTGCACCTTCATCTCCTCATAAGACAATGTGTCAATATGACAAAGGCTGTACCTTCATTCCCGCATAACTCAGTGCAACAATATGACAAATGCTGCACCTTCATCCCTTCATAACACAGTGTGACAGTATGACAAAAGGTCCATCTTTATTGCCTCATAACACAGTGTGACAATACGACAAAAGCTGCACCTTCATCCCCTTATAGCACATTGTGACAATCTGATGAAGGTGCACCTTCATCTCCTCATAACACAATGTGACAATATGACAAAAGCTGCACCTTCATCCCCTCATAACAGAGTGTGACAATATGACAAAAGGTCCACCTTTATCCCCTCATAACTCAGTGTGACAATATGACAAAAGCTCCACCTTCTTCCCCTCATAACACAGTGTGACAATCTATTAAAAGGTGCACCTTCATCTCCTCATAACACAAAGTGACAATATGGCAAAAGCTGCACCTTCATCCCCTCATAGAGTGTGAGAACATGACAAATGGTCCACCTTTATCTCCTCATAATGCAGTGTGACAGTATGACAAAAGCTGCACCTTCATCCCTTCATAACACAGTGTGACAATATAACAAAAGCTGTTCCTTCGTCCCCATCTGTATTTTCTATATTAGCTCCTTTTCCTTTGGTGCCCATATATCCCCAAATGCACTCCACACCCTATATAAACAGGGACACTTTTGGGGTATCATATTTCATTTATTTCATAGGTTCATAGGTAGGTACTAGGCTATCAGCCCTAGGGCCTATACAAGCCTAGCCAAAAAGGTACCCTGGCTTTTGCCACCCAAGAAAATTATTTTCCTGTGCCCCTGTTGAGCAGAGCCACAGAGGTGATCCCCGGGGTGAATTTCCTATATCCCATCCAATCGTCAAGATTTTTCTTGAAGAGTGCTAATGAGGAGCTTTGTTTGATATAGATAGGTAGTTTGTTCCAGAGTATGGGAAGTCTCTGGGACAGGAATCTATCCCTCTAGCATGTTCTGTTTATTGTGGTGACAAGGTTTAGGTCCCTAGAGCATGTAGCTCAGAGGGATTGGGATTTATTTAAGTGGAGCATGTCCAACAGCTCTGGGTTTGACATAGCTTTATATGTTAGGCAAAGATCGCATCTGAGTACGCGATATGCAACAGAATAAAGCTGGAGTTTTTTTGAGACAGTCTGCATAGGGCATCTGTTTGAGGCTGGTAATCCTTTTTATGAGGTATTTCTGCGGCCTTTCCAGTCATTGTAGATGTCTTGTGAGGTATATACCAAAAGGGGTGTTGTTCTCTATAATGGATCTAATGAGTGATGAGTAGAGGGGAACAATGACCTCTTTTTTCCTCAATGAGAAACTTTTTGTGATAAGGTGTGCCACATAGAAGGATTTCCTGACTACTGTGGCGAATTGATTATCAAAGGAGAGACTACTGTCCACCAGTGTCCCAAGGTCCCTTATCACACTTTCAGTGTTAAGTAGACTACTACCTATGTGATAGCTCACGGGTACAGAGTTTTTACCAAAGGGGATGACAATGCACTTTTTGGCAATGAGCTTGAGGTCGTGGCTTTGACACCAGGCATCTGTCTCAGCGAGGCCCTTTTGTAGGATGTCCACATCATTAGGAGTTTCAATTATGGCTCCTAGTTTGCAGTCATCTGTGAACTTCATTAGCCAAAAACCTTCTGTGCTAGCCTGTACTTCAGAAAAGTAGATACCAAACAGGAGAGGACCCAGGACTGAACCCTGTAGTACTCCACTTGTCACTGATCTGAAGTTGGATTTGGAGTCTGCTACTTTCACAGTGTGGGTTCTGTCAGTGAGCCAGTTGGCAACCCATCTTGTGACATAGGGATTTATACCTAGTTTAGTGAGTTTATCTATAATTCCAGAGTGGGGGATGGTGTCAAAAGCCTTGGCAAGATCTAGATAGGCTGTGTGAACCACCTTACCCTCATCTACGGCTTCGGTGACTGCTTCAATGAAGTTAATCAGGTTTAGGAGACATGATCTGCCTTTTACAAACCTGAACTGGGTGGAGTCCAGAGCTTGGAGATTATCAATATCTTTGTTTATAAGTTCCATGATGATACGTTCCATGGCCTTGCAGACCAGGCTCATTAGGCTAATGGGGCGGTAGTTGCCGGGGTCCGTGGTGGCGCCCCCTTTGTGGAGTGGGATAGCCATCACTGTGTGCCATTCAGTGGGCACAAAACCTGAGGTGAGGCTATGACTGAACATGGTGCGTAGGTGGGGTGCCAGTTCATTCTGTATTTCATGTGGAATGCAGCCTGGGATGTTGCCAGATCCCATGGATGCCATGTTCTTGGCTTTGGAGAGTGTGATTTTTACCTGTGCAGCCATGATTACAGGAACTTTGCATTCTTCCAGTATAGAGATGGGCAATTTTGGGGGGGGGGGCTAAAGTTAACACTGAACCTATCTGCCAGGATGTTGGCAATATCAGCTGGTTCTGTATATTTAGTGCCATTGTGCTGTAACTCAGAGCAGATCTGAGTGTTGCTATTGAGATTCTTGACATAGCTATAGAATGCTTTGTGGTTGTCTTTAGAATCAGTGGCAATTTTGTTTTCATAACTAGCTTTGGAGGATTTTATGAGGGATCTCAGCTTCTTAATGAGGCTGACCAGGGAGTTCTTCCAGTCATGGGATTTTACTCTTTTTTGCAACAGTTTCTTTCTTCTGTTGTAGAGTTTGTTTATGGCAGGGGACCACCAGATTGGCTTCCTTTTTTTGGAGGATAGCATCTTGGTTATGTTAGGGATAGCATGATCCATGCACTCATGTAAGTGCTTATAAAGTGCATTTGTGTAGGATTCAGCAGTCGTACCTCTATTGTCCATCTGCATGGGTGTTATGAAGTTTGCCACTTCTGTCTTAAGAAGTGCAAAGTTGGCTTTGGTTTCCCCTAACGGGGGCTGGGGGCGAGATGTCGATGTCTATTCTGATTAGCTTGTGGTCGTATCTGACCAACGAGGAATTGACCTCTGTTGTGGAACACCAGTCGCCTATGTTGGTAATGACCAGGTCTAGGATATTACTGCCCCTGGTGGGGGTGTGGATAAGTTGATCCAAGTCATTGGACTTTATGAATTCCAGAAAATATTGAGCAGAAGAGTTGGTACATGAGTAGTTTTCCCAGTTAATGGTGGGGTAGTTGAAATTGCCCATTGTTAAGGTGTTTGGTTGTACCCTAATATTTTCAAGTGTATCAAGAAATGAGGAGTGGGAATCCTGGGGCATGGTGGGGGATCTGTAGCAAGTTACAATTTGGATTGCGGTTTTTCCCAGAGTTAGTTGCATTTGGATAATCTTGTATGCATTATGCTGAGCAACTAGCCTGGAGGTGTGGATATCCTAATGAATATGGACACGCCTCCACCTTAGTGTTTCGGTCCAGGTTAGGTGGCCAAAAGGTGTGGTATGAATTATAGTCTGGTAATGCAGGGGTGCTCTCTGGAGTCTTGAACCAGGTCTCTGTCACTGCACAGATGTCAATGTTCTCAATTTTAAGGAGTGCCTCAAGTGAATGCATTTTGAAGTTTAGACTTCTAGCATTGAGTAGCATTACCCTCAGTTTTTGTTTGCTTGTACTTGTTATGGTGGTGAATTTGTCATTTGAACCTTGCCTAAAAAAGGCACTATAGGGATGGCAAGAGCCTTAGCCAGTATCCAGAATCCCAAGGGTGACAGCTGCGGGCCATCTCGGGCAAAGCATTTTGGTCTGTCGATCATGTCATCCCAGGCAGGCAGATACTGGATCAACTTAGCATGACACCAGAAGCTTAGCCAATTGTTGAAGTCAATCATTTTGTCCTTGTACTGTGGTGTCATTCTGGGTAATGGCAGGATGCTACTCAGGGCTAGGGTCATACCTGCCTGGGCTACAAGATCGGAGAGCTCCTCCATGTCTCTTTTCATGTAGTCCACGGAGGTACGTCTCTGGTCATTCACACCAACATGGACAATGACAGAGTCATATTTGTACTTGTTGTGGAGTGACCTGAATGCATGTGTTGTGTGGAGGATCCTGGCACCTGACAGGCAATTGACAGTAACTTTCTCCTTGTTTAGCCTGGTGAGTGGAATATCAGTCTGCCTGACTATAGAGTCACCTATGACTAGAGTGTTGGGTAAGTTGTTATGCCTTATGGGCTGTGGTTGAATGTCACACTGAGTTTGTGGGTTATGTGTCATTTGGGTTGTGTTTGGGGTGGAGATTGCATGTATTTCTGCTTTGGAAGTCTCTGTTGCTTGAGCAGATTTTTATTGAGAACCTCTGCGGATGTAGGTGTGTGTTTTGTGTTGCTATGTGTGTGTTTTGGTGGTGTAAGTTTTGAGGGACTATGTGATGAGTGTGGTGTGGTGCAAGTGTTTACCTTCTCCTCTTGACTATCTAGTCCAGTCTTGGGTGAAGAGAGCTTTGCTTCCAGTTTGGCTATATAAGTGCATCTCTCACAGGTTGTAGTGTTGGGTGGTAGGAGGAGTGGGTTGTCTGTGTACATGAGGCAATTGTTGCATTGCCCCAAGATGCCCAGATTCATCAGGTAGACAGGAGAAAACACTGGGAGCTGACCCTTAGACATGTCTGGATAGGTGCTTATTATTAAATACTAAAAACTGTTTTCCTCTAGACAAGTGAGGAAAGTTGAGTGCTGAAGTAGTTTGTAACTTATTTAGTGTTTACAACAAGTTCTCAACAAGTGCTGAGCTCAATGAAACAGATCTGAGTGCTAAAAATAAAAAACTGACTAGTTCTAAGGGAAAATTTGAAGAGCAGACTTTATGGTGCCAGTAATAGTTTAACCCTAGCTAAGCAATGATGCATAAAGTGTATATATATATTTTTTTATATATATAACAGTAGCAAATGAGCAAACTGATTTAAACAAATTAACCAATAAAAAGCTAAAAACTGAGCCCCATTCCAGCAGTCTTCGATCAGACAAGTTCTAACTGCACACTCCTGCCACTAGGGTGCAGGAGGACCTTCTCCAAAAAAAGATGGTCTGGATTAGTGTTCAAGTTATACAAACAAAGCTACATTCAGCAGGTCTGAATTTAGTCTATGCTACAGCAAACAAGGCGTACCAATTTAAAAAAAAAAAATGGTTCAAATAAGTAGGCACAATAAGCCTTTAACGAGAAACTCCCACCTCAGAAGGGCAGAATCTACACTCTCCTCCCACAAGAGTGCAGACCACACCTTCTTAATGTAAAATAACTGGCGTGAAGCCCAAGTGTTTAAACTAGAACTAATACACTCTTAGAATAACAGACACTAAGCCTTCAATCAGCAACTCCCAACTTAGAAGGATGTAAGCTACCTGTCCTGCCACAACAGTGCAGACCACAAACTTTCTTAATGTAAAACAACTGGTCTGAAGCACAAGTGCATCAACCAAAGGCTTAGAATAACAGTTACAATTTAATCAGGCTACTACCAAGCAGTAATTTCACTGGTCTTCTTTCCCTCTTCCAGCATATAATACTTCACAACTACAATTACCTTCCTGCTTTTTGTACTATGTTCCCTGTGCTTCCTTTATCCTCTAGTTATACTAGTAAACTTGTAGCACTGTTGTTTGGTGCTTCCTTTATCCTATAGTAATACTAGTAAACCTGTAGCACTGGCATTGTGTGCTTCCTTTATCCTTTAGTAATACTAGTAAACCTGTAGCACTGGCATTGCTTGTTTCCTTTATCCTCTAGTTATACTAGTAAACTCGCAGCACTGGTGTTTTGTGCTTCCTTTATCCTTTAGTAATACTAGTAAACCTGTAGCACTGGCATTGTGTGCTTCTTTTATCCTTTAGTAATATTAGTAAACCTGTAGCACTGGCATTGTGTGCTTCCTTTATCCTCTAGTTTTTACTAGTAAACTTGTAGCACTGGTATTTTGTCATTCCTTTATTATCTAGTAATCCTAGTAAACCTGTATCACTGGAATTTTGTGCTTCCTTTATCCTCTAGTAATACTAGTAAACCTGTAGCACTGGCATTTTGTGCTTCCTTTATCCTCTAGTAATACTAGTAAACCTGTAGCACTGGCATTTTATGCTTCCTTTATCCTCTAGTAATACTAGTAAACATGTAGCACTGGCATTTTATGCTTCCTTTGTTTTCTAGTAATACTAGTAAACCTGTAGCACTGGCATTTTGTGCTTCCTTTATCCTCTAGTAATAGTAGTAAACCTGTAGCACTGGCATTTTGTACTTCCTTTATCCTCTAGTAATACTAATAAACATGTCGCACTGATATTTCGTGCTTCCTTTATTCTCTAGTAATGCTAGTAAACCTGTAGCACTGGCATTTTGTGCTTCCTTTATCCTCTAGTAATACTAGTAAACCTGTAGCACTGGCATTTTGTGCTTCCTTTATCCTCTAGTAGTACTAGTAAACCTGTAGCACTGGCATTTTATGCTTCCTTTATCCTCTAGTAGTACTAGTAAACCTGTAGCACTGGTATTTTATGCTTTCTTTATCCTCTAGTAATACTAGTAAACCTGCAGCACTGGTATTTTCACTCATAAAATTTACAGGTTCTTGTTTCCTTAGAGCAGAAGCATTACCATTGCATACGTGTAATACATTTATCACAAAATTTTCTGTTAAATTTCCCTTCATCTTGATGGCTACATTCAGCTATTTTTACTCAAGTAAATTTCCTTAGACATAGTCAGATTCTTAAAGGAATGCATAGGATTTCATGTGCTAAAAATGTATTTTCTCTTATTGCAGTATTAACAAAACCACTACCCACTTTTAACCTGTTTGTATGACATGCAAAAATACTTTTTAAAACAAAACAGTGCTACGTTCTTAGTTATTCTTGTTATTAAAAAAATATATGTGCCAGTTTCCCTGACATTTTAAGTTCAGTAAAGCCCTCCCTACACAAAAGCCCCTAATTAACTCTTTTACTGAATTCAGAATTAACAAAACAGTAACTTCTAAAGCATGAAATTAACTTTCAATAACATGAAGCTCCATCCACACCCAAGAAAGACATGCAAAATAAAGAATTCAAGTAAGTGAAAGCATACATGTTTGCTGGCAAACAAATGTTTCAGCCCCTACCCTATTCATGCCTTTTAAGGGCTCAGTCACTTACTTCCTCTCTCAGGGGAGCAGCTCATATTGACTAACTTCTGGCGCATCTTCTAATGCTTGAGTAATGTCCAGCCACCACTCTGCAGTCTCTGTCCTTTCTGCGTTCCTGCTATGTGGTTTTGGTGACCATTCTAATAGTTGTATCAGGGTATCACACCAGGCAGTAATGCTTCCTCTGTGTTGTAGTTCTGCAACTCTTCCCAGCCCTGAAACACTCCGCAATAGCTCTGGTTGCTATATTTTTGAAGACATTATAAACAAACACTGGGACTTTTGCCACTGGTCTCAGATAGCAGGACACATGCCATTTCCTGGTCTTGCCTCTCGTTCTTTCCTAACGGAAGTTTATCTGGATACAGAGTTGGCTTTGCTTCTCATCTGCAATTAACAGTAAAACCCCTTGCATTTTTACCTCAGTGGTTGCTGTTAGCTTTAAGTGGACTTATCGTGCCTCATTAGTAGGAGGACTTGCTTACATTTCTTTTGCAGAAGTATGCCAGAATGACAACAAGATAAATGATACCATGCAATATACCTCTGATATTGCCATGTCTTTGATTACTTGAAAAATGTGGATCCTGATTAAATAGGAGCCAGTTCAGGCTAGACCCTTTATCACCACTCTTACCTTAAGTGAAAAATCGTTTCACTGAATTTGATATCAGCTGCAGAATAATTTAGTCACATCTGAGCTGCCAAAATATTAACATTTAAGTCCTGTTGGTCTTTCTGGTGTCAGCATTCAGTATGCGGATTGCCTTAACACTAATATCAGTATAGTGAAATGCATTTAGAAGTCACTGTTCAGATTAATTAAATCAATATTTGTCTTTGTAGTATTTCTCACCTCCTGGCATATTACTTAAATGCAGCTGTGTATCAAAGCCAGTATCTAAGTTGTTAATCATATTCAGTAAGTAAGAAGTTTGCCACGGGTTCCAGAAGCAGCATTAAAGGGACTCAGATTTTACACCAGATCTGCTTGCCATACTACATTTACATAAGTTTTAGTCTCAGATCAGAATGTATTGTTACATTGTTTCCCTTCTCAGTAATTCTTTCAAATTTCATCTGACAGAGTTACGGTTATTATTTCACTTTGGCACTTTTGTGGAATACAGACTTCCACTGAAACCTTCTGAAGAGTAACCCAAGTGGCATCCCTTTGTTTAATTTCTACAAATGTTTAGTTTTTTTAAAAACTGACAGGAATGGACATTCTTCCTATGTCAGTACATAATTAAACTTCAAAAAACCAGTTTGCTTCACTCTTTGATGTTTGCTATAAGTGTTTGTTTCAACACCAACAATGTACCCAGAATTGCCACTATCTGCAGTTCATAGCAGGTTGTGTGTATTGGTAACACCTTTAAATATACATCAGAATTGTTTATCTATTAGACCAGCTGCTCCTGCTACTAATGTGACTGTATGGGTGCCTTTTGTCTATATTGTTGTAGTTTCTGCTTTTATATCTTTATATTTTTTAACTTTATGTCTTTTAATTCATAAGATTCTAGTCACTGTGTGTAGCAGTTTCAGTAATCAGTGCTGCCTTTGTCTTGTTCCATTTAACTCCACTTTTTGTTTTGCTTCTATCTTTTTAGCTGTTGGTATTGGATTAGTTTTTCATGATGGCTTTAAGAAACTGCAACAATGTACTTTATAGGTTCATAGGTTCATAGACAGGTAATAGGCTATTTGCCCTAGGGCATATATAAGCCTAGCCAGACGGTACCCTGGCTTTTGCCACCCAAGAAAATTATTTTCCTGTGCCACTGTCGAGCAGAGCCACAGAAATGATCCCTGGGGTGAATTTCCTATCTCCCATCCAATGATCAAGATTTTTCTTGAAGAGTGCTAATGAGGAGCTTTGTTTGATATAGATATGTAGTTTGTTCCAGAGTATGGGAAGTCTCTGGGACAGGAATCTATCCCTCCAGCATGTTCTGTTTATTGTGGTGACAAGGTTTAGGTCTCTAGAGCGTGTAGCTCGAAGGGATTGGGATATCTTTAAGTGGAGCATGTCTAACAGCTCTGGGTTTGACATAGATTTGTATGTTAGGCAGAGATCGCCTTTGAGTAGGCAATATGTGACAGAGTAAAGCTGGAGTTTTTTGAGATGGTCTGCGTAAGGCATCTGTTTGAGGCTGGTAATCCTCTTTGTGAGGTATTTCTGTGGCCTTTCCAGTTGTTGTAGATGTCTTGTGAGGTACATACCAAAAGGGGTGTTGTACTCTATATGGGTCTAATGAGTGATGATTAGAGGGGAACAATGACCTCCTTTTTTCCTGGATGAGAAACCTTTTGTGATGAGGTGTGCCATGTAGAAGGATTTCCTGACTACTGCGGCGATGTGATTATCAAAGGAGAGACTACTGTCCAGCTGTGTCCCAAGGTCTCTTATCACACTTTCGGTGTTAAGTAGACTACAGCCTATGTGGTAGTTCATGGGAACAGAGTTTCTACCAAAAGGGATGACAATGCACTTTTTGGCGTTGAGCTTGAGGCCATGGTTTTGACACCAGGCATCTGTCTCAATGAGGCCCTTTTGTAGGATGTCCACATCGTTAGGAGTTTTGATTATGGCTCCTAGTTTGCAGTCATCTGTGAACCTTGTTAGCCAAAGGCCTTCTGTCTTAGCCTGTACTTCAGAGAAGTAGATACCAAACAGGAAAGGACCTAGAACTGAACCCTGTGGTACTCCACTTGTCACTGGTCTGAAGTTGGATTTAGAGTCTGCTACTTTCACAGTGTGGGTTCTGTCAGTGAACCAGTTGGTAACCCATCTTGTGACATAGGGGTTTATACCTAGTTTAGTGAGTTTATAGTTCCAGAGTGGGGGATGGTGTCAAAAGCCTTGGCGAGATCTAGATAGACTGTGTGAACCACCTTACCCTCATCTACAGCTTTGGTGACTGCTTCAAAGAAGTCTATCAGGTTTAGGAGACATGATCTGCCTTTTACAAACCCGAACTGGGTAGCATCCAGAGTTTTGAGATTACCAATGTCATTGTATTTAAGTTCCATCATGATACATTCCATAGCCTTGCAGACCAGGCTCATCAGGCTAATGGGGCAGTAGTTTCCGGGGTCCGTGGTGGCTCCTACTTTGAGGAGTGGGATAACCGTTGCTGTGTGCCATTCAGTGAGCACAAAGCCTGAGGTGAGGCTATGATTGAACATGGTACTTAGGTGGGGTTCCAGTTCATTCTGTAGCTCATGTAGAACGCAGCCTGGGATGTTGTCAGGTCCCATGGATGCTGTTTTCTTGGCTTTGGAGAGTGTGTTTTTTACCTGTGCAGCCGTGATTACAGGAACTTTGCATTCTTCCAGTATAGAGATGGGCCCTTTAGGGGATGAGAGAGGGGTAAAGTTATCAGTGAACCTTTCTGCCAGGATGTTGGCAATATCAGTTGGTTCTGTATATGTAGTGCCATTGTGCTGTAACTCAGAGCAGGTCTGAGTGTTGTCATTGAGATTCTTGACATAGCTATAGAATGCTTTGTGGTTATCTTTAGAATCAGTGGCGATTTTGTTTTCGTAACTAGCTTTGGAGGATTTTATGAGCGATCTCAACTTCTTGCTGAGGCTGACCACGAAGTTCCTCCAGTCATGGGATTTTACTCTTTTTTTGCAACAGTTTCTTTCTTCTGTTGTAGAGTTTATTTATAGCAGGGGACCACCAGATTGGCTTCCTTTTTTTTGAGCATAGCATCTTGGTTCTGTTAGGGATTGCACTATCCATGCACTCGTGTAAGTGCTTTTAAAGTGAAGTTGTATAAGATTCAGCAGTCGTACCTCTATTGTCCATCAGCATGGGTGTTGTGAAATTTGCCACTTCTGTCTTAAGAAGTGTGAAGTTGGCTTTGGAGAATTTGTTACGGTGGTTTCCCTAATTGGGGGGAGGGGGTGGGATGTGGATGTCTAGGGTGATTTGCTTGTGGTCGGATCTGACCAATGAGGAATTGACCTCTGGTGTGGAACACTTGTTGCCCATGTTGGTAATGACCAGGTCTAGGATATTGATGCCCCTGGTGGGGGTGTGGATAAGTTGATCCAAGGCATTGGAATTTATGAATTCCAGAAAGCGTTGAGCACAAGAGCTGGTAACTGAGTAGTTTTCCCAGTTAATGTTGGGGTAGTTGAAATCGCCCATTATTAGGGTGTTAGGTTGTACCTAATATTTTCCACTGTATCAAGAAATGAGGAGTGGGAATTCTGGGGCATGGTGGGGGATCTGTAGCAAGCTACAATTTGGATTGCGGTCTTGCCCAGAGTTAGTTGCACTTGGATAATCTTGGGTGCATTATGATGAGCAACAAGCCTGGAGGTGTGGATATCCTTAATGAATATGGACATGCCTCCGCCTTTAGTGCTTCGGTCCAGGTTAGGTGGCCGAAAGATGTGGTATGAATTATAGCCTGGTAATGCAGAAGTGCTCTCTGAAGCCTTGAACCAGGTCTCTGTCACTGCACAGATGTCGATGTTCTCCATTTTAAGGAATGCCTTGAGTGAGTGCATTTTGAGGTTTAGACTTCTAGCATTAAGTAGCATTACCCTCAGATTTTGCTTGCTTGTACTTGTTACGGTGGTGAATTTGTCAACTGAATCTTGCCTAAAAAAGGCACTATAGGGGTGGCAAGAGCTTTAGCCAGTATCCAGAATCCCAAGGGTGACAGGTGCAGGCCATCTCTGGCAAAGCATCGGGGTTTGTCGATCATGTCATCACAGGCAGACAGATACTGGATCCCCTTAGAATGACACCAGAAGCTTAGCCAATTGTTGAAGCCAATCATTTTCTCCTTGTACTCTGGTTTCATTCTGGGTGATGGCAGGATGCTACTCAGGGCTAGGGTCATACCTGCCTGGGCTACAAGACCGGAGAGCTCCTCCATGTCTCTTTTCATGTAGTCCAGGGAGGTACGTCTCAGGTCATTCACATCAACATGGACAATGAAGTCATATTTGTACTTATTGTGGAGTGACCTGAGTGCATGCATTATGTGGCAGATCCTGGCACCTGACAGGCAGCTGACAGTAACTTTCTCCTTGTCTTGTTTAGGCTGGTGAGTGGAACATCAGTGGGCCTGACTATAGAGTCACCTATGACTAGAGTGTTGGGTACATTGTTATGCCTTATGGGCTGTGGTTGAGTGTCACACTGAGTTTGTGGGCCATGTGTCATTTGGGTTGTGTTGGCGGGTGGAGGTTGCTTGCGTTTCTGCTTTGGAGGTCCCTGTTGCTTGGGTAGATTTTTTTTTTAGAGCCTCCGTGAATGTAGGTGTGTGTTTTGTGTTTCTATGTGTGTGTTTTGGTGGTGTAGGTTTTGAGGGACTATGTGATGAGTGTGGTGTGGTGCAAGTGTTTACCTTCTCCTCTTTACTGTCTAGTCCAGTCTTGGGTGAAGAGAGCTTTGATTCCAGTTTGGCTATATAAGTGCATCTCTCGGAGGTTGCAGTGTTGGGTGGTAGGAGAGGGTTGTCTGTGTACATAAGGCAATTGCTGCATTGCCCCAAGATGCCCAGATTCATCAGGTAGACAGGAGAAATCACTGGGAGCTGACTCTTAGACATGCCTGGATAGGTGCTTATTTATTAAGTACTAAAAACTGTTTTCCTCTAGACAAGTGAGGAAAGTTGAGTGCTGAAGTAGTTTGTAGCTTATTTAGTGCTTACAATGAGTTCTGAACAAGTGCTGAGCTCAAAGAAACAGATTTGTGTGCTGAAACTAGAAAACTGGCTAGTTCTAAGAAACAAAATTAAGCTAGAAGGCTTCCCTTCAACACAGAAAGGCTTGGGGGCTCAGAAGCTTACAAACAGTCCTGGATACAGCAAATCTGTATCTGGACTAGACGACTTACAGGAAAGGCAGGAAACAAGCTCATAAAAATTTAGAAAAATATTTTTTGTGTTATATACTTATGTAAATAAGTGATGGAGCAACTGTGTTTAATATTATGGCCATTATTTGCCATGGTAGAAAACAAGCCTTTATACAATTCTTATCATACAAACTGTTTTATATGGGTGTATTACATCACATTTAGGAAGCTTTATATCTAATCATAAAATATCTACAAATTTCATCTAAAACACTTTACATCTAAAACAAATTTAAATGAATCATGTTACAATTAAAACTTCATATATAGCAAATACTCCTTCAAATCTTTTTTGCCACACCAACTTATTTAAATGTAACTCCACAGTCACATACATGCTGAGAAATGAGAGAACGCCATGCACGGTGAATCATTACTGATGCACAAACTTGTGGGTAGGAATTAGCAAGGTCCTGATGGCGAACTAGATTACTTTATCTTATAATTCTTATTACATTAACACTCCAAACCACACCAACATTCATTTTCAGCAGCCTATTACACTTTTCTGTCAGACGTGGTTTGACCAAACGTGTTTTAGACTAAATGAGTGTCCAATCAAATGTTTAGATATTTTCAGTTTAGACTAAACGATTCTTACATGAAACACCACATAGTCATTTATATATACCTTTTGACAACTACAAAAAGTGAAATTTCGCATTGTTATGAATACAGTAAGCAATCCCAATTGTCTAAAAAATCAAAAATTTGGATCTCCCCATAATTAGTTTGCATAAGTTAGAAAGTAGTATTCAGGTATAAATACACAGCTATTTCTGCACCATAGGCTTTTTTTAGGCTGAACTCAGTCGTACATAAAAGTGTGCCCTGACTCACTGACATAGTAACTTAAACAATACAAGAAGAGTGGACAAGATGCTTTGTAATGACATCATTCCTGGGGGGTGGTATAAAGGCACACTAGTGAGGGTGTTTCCAGCTCAGGAGTGAGATTACATCTGAGTAGCACAGAGCTCCAAAGTGCTTCATTCCTAATTAAAACACTTGCTTTCCTGTTTTTCTTTCACTGATAAGAGCAGAGCAGGGTCATTGTGCAAACTCGCCATTCCTACTCAGTGTGTGTCTCGTTAGAGACAGGTATCTTGACATTGAAACACCACCTCGGGTCTTCCCTTCAAAGAGGCTACTAGCCTAGTGGGACTGACCCGGTAGACAAAGGATAAATAAATGCATTTCTAATGTAAGAGTTAACATTTTTCACAAGAGGCTGCTGTGTTGGAGGTTTCAATTTCTCTGACAGGCAGTACTCTCAGAGTGAGCTCTATTGTAGTTTTTAATTTTTTTGTTATATCTGAGAGAGTTTGTATTTCCTTTACTTTTTCTCTTATTAAGCCACTTAAACTCACTCTCACTTCCTCTATCTATCTATCTATCTATCTATCTATCTATCTATCTATCTATCTATCTATCTATCTAAGATAGATATATAGATATAGATATAGATATAGATATAGATATAGATATAGATATAGATATAGATATGTTGTCACCTCACAGTAAGACCCTGTCCGGTTCGATTCTCAGCTAGAGCGTCTTCTGCGTGGAGACATGCATGAATGGACGTACCTTCATTGAAGGTTGTGCATCAGGGCTGGTAACTCGGCACGTAAAAATCAACTACCAATCATTAGCGGACCGGAGTTCCGCTGTGGCGACCCCTAACTGGGAAAAGCCAAAAAACACATCATTATAGATATAGATATAGATATATGTGGGTCTATGTCAGATGATTGACTTTATGGAAATTCAAAAAAATATCGAAGAGGCCATAAGATCGAATTTCCAAAAACTTGAACATCAAAAAAAAAAACAAAAAAAAATCTACCTTATTTACATTTTTGTGGGGGCAAGCCCCCCTGCACCCCCATACCTACTACAAATTATAGATACCAACTCCAAATGAGGAAGAGGGTACATTTTGGGATCCTCACTGTACTGCGATCTCCATTCAAATGCTTCGAATTTTCAAAAACTCAACCATGTGATCTCAACAATAAGGAGTTTGAGTTTCTGAAAACTCAAACTGATAGGGACCCATATACATATATATATATATATATATATATATATATATATATATATATATATATATGGCTCTACTTCTAAATTTCAGTTTCAAAACTTCAAATTCCTTATGGTGAAGACCAGAAGATCAAAGTTTTGAAACTTTGAAATGTAACTAAAAGAAGAAATAAAAACAAAAAATATATATTTTTTACGTTTTTACAGGGGGCAAGCCCAACTGCACCTCTCACCCCCCCCCGCTAATTAAATATACCAACTCTGAAATCGCACTACGTCAAGGAAAACAGTAAGTATACCATTCACCACTGTACAGTGATCTCCATTTAAACGTTTCAAAACTTTGATCTTATGGTCTTAACCATAAGTAATTCAAAGTTTTGAAACTTTGGGATTTAGAAGAATACCCATCTATATATATATATATATATATATATATATATATATATATATATATATATATACACACACACACACACACACACACACACACACACACACACACACACACACAAATAATATATATATATATATATATATATATATATATATATATATATATGTGGGTCTAGTTTGACTCATCAGAATTACATTTTATCGAATTTTTCTTACATGACTCCACTTCTCCAAAATAACTTTAGTCCTAAAAAACAGACTGCTCTAATCATTTCTCTGTGAAAGGACAGCTTAGGCTGATATAAAGTAATGTGTACAGGATTTGGGCTTACTTATAATGATTAGGATCAGACTTTTTTATTTATTTTTATTGTTTACTAGGAAGGTCAGACTAAGCATAAAATAACCCCTTTTCAATGGAGGCCCAGGGAGAAAAACTTCCAAAAAGAAAAAAAAAACAATAACAATATTATAAAATAATGACATTTGTACAAATTATATGCAATAATTACAGAGATATTGAATGGCATATGTTGCAATGGAAACATATCACTCTACAACACGTAATGAAAAAAGAAGGTAAATTTAAACCAATAAATACAAATTCCATAATCATAAGAAAATATATGCTAATGTGAGCAGGAAATCATTAATGGGAGGGGGGGGAAGGGAAACTAATAGATAATGAGAGAGCAGATTACGAGAGAAAAGGTGTGTATTAAGTCACGGAAGGAAAACGAAAAGGTTCGCTCAGCACAAAGAGAAGAAAGAGACAAAGTTGTAAGGTGTAGAGTGACTTTTGTACTTATCATTTCTCATCAGAAGTTAGTATTAATTCTGCTGGAGATATGGAGGTAATATTTAAAAAAAAAAAAGTTGAATTTATTATGGACATGAGTCTTCTAAATGCATTTTTCTTAGCATAATAGTTGTATTACACAATATAGATGCAAATGGATCTAAATGATTGAAAACTTAAACCAATTTAATGAACTGAACTTGACAGCTTCTTCCCAGGTTAAAAAAATAGGATCTCCCCAAAAGTAGATTTTGTAAGACTGATTATGCTATTTTTAAATGCATTTTGAGGAAGTGTGATATTGATATACTATAATGAAGTCATTTAATGACGATACATCTTTGAAATGGCTACTCAGTTCTGCATGCCTGAAAAAGGCAACAAGAAAGTAACAAAATATCCTCGGTTCTAAAGGGAATTAGGTAAGAAAAGTAAACCGAAATGGAAAGTGTCTGTGACTGTAGGGAAGACAATTAGTGCAGGCAGAGCGGATAGGATATGCATGTTTGGCTAGAAAACTAGGATCGAGGAATGTTAAGGAACATTTAAGTACCAAGACAATAGCAGGTATATCTCTCAACACCTGTTTTCTTTTCTACTGTTGAGGTGCGAGGGAAATTACAACAATATTTAACTTCCCAGTGGAAAATGAGATGGATACACAGACACACACACACACACACACACACACACACACACACACACACACACACACACACACACACACACACACACACATATATATTAGTGGTAGAATGCATTGAACACTGGCAACATCAATGAACCCAGATGCTCAAATCATATAACCTTGACTGCAAATGTATGTGCATCCCCCACAACCCCGCTACTTATATGTGCCAAACTTTGAGACTACACTACAGAAGGGAAACAGCAAAAAAAAAAAAAAAATCCCTGTGAAGCCATTCGAAGTTACGAGATTCGAGCTTCCAGGTCTGATGTTTGTGCATCGATGTTGCTAGC
This sequence comes from Protopterus annectens, assembly GCF_019279795.1. Taxonomy (NCBI): domain Eukaryota; kingdom Metazoa; phylum Chordata; order Ceratodontiformes; family Protopteridae; genus Protopterus; species Protopterus annectens. The sequence goes on from NC_056747.1 coordinate 1,298,571,670, forward strand.
ATTCAGCATTATGAATGTACCCCATTCATGGCATGGGCTCTTTTATGTAACGATTACAAAATCTGGAATTTAGGGAAATTCCTGTTTTACCTTCAGATAATTAAAAATATTCAAGTAAAACTCATGCAGAACAAAATGTTGATGTGTTTTATATATTTACTCATATATGTAAATAACTGATGTGACATTTTCTGCATTTCCATTTTTTATTCCAGACTTGTGAAGTATTTGAGAGTCAGACTCATAGTTGATAGATCAAACAGGAAGAAAGACTTCACGTTTCCTCTATTAATCAACTCATGTTTCAAGATGCAATCAGCATTTGTCTGACTTCAAAGCAGAAACTTCAGCTCATTTGCACTCCTTAGACAACTGCAAGCATCACCACTGATAATGCCTGATGGATGAAATGCACTGACTTTACTGTAAATCACACAGTTCGGCTAGCTGGTATACATTTTGTTACAAGTTCTGACGAACAGACAGAGAAAGTTAATGACAACAAGACCTATGTAAAAATTCAATTAATCAATCAGGTAAATACTGAAAACCTCCCCAGTTTGTGCCTTATATTAATGGGCAATGTTGTCGGGATACTTATTTCAATTACTGGCAGCCCCCCTCCCCAGAGGGCATGGTATATGCATTAGGGTCCAGGGCATGGCATATGCATTAGGGCCCCAGAGGGCATGGCATATGCATTAGGGCCCAGTGCATGGTGTGTGCTTTAGGGCCCAGGATGTGGTGGGTGCTTTAGGTTAGCTATGTAACTCCTGCTCATAGTCTTACCCTAATATTATTAAGTGACATTTAAAGTAGTGAAAAGTCATACATTACTTAAAGGGCCACCGCACCCAAAAGGTGAATAAATATGTTTTATGTCCCTCCTTCATGCCTTGGTGCATGCTGAATGCCTCCCCCCTTATTTTTCCCAATTGAACCATTCTTTTCTGTCTAAGGAGAACAGCCGGATACCTTCTAGTTCATGTAAGAGTCTCTGAGCCTGTTCATTCCCTGGCCATAGGGCCCAATCAGCCCATTCATTCCCTGGCCATAGGGTCCAATCACCCCATTCATTCCTTGGCCACAGGGCCAAATCAGCCCATTCATTCCCTGGCCATAGGGTCTAATCACCCCATTTATTCCCTGGCCACAGGGCCCAATTAGCCCATTCATTCCCTTGCCACAGGGCCCAATCAGCCCATTCATTCCCTGGCCATAGGGCCCAATCAGCCCATTCATTCCCTGGCCATAGGGTCCAATCATCCCATTCATTCCTTGGCCACAGGGCCAAATCAGCCCATTCATTCCCTGGCCATAGGGTCTAATCACCCCATTTATTCCCTGGCCACAGGGCCCAATTAGCCCATTCATTCCCTTGCCACAGGGCCCAATCAGCCCATTCATTCCCTGGCCATAGGGCCAAATCAGCCCATTCATTCTCTGGCCATAGGGTCTAATTACCTCATTCATTCCCTGGCCACAGGACCCAATTAGCCCATTCATTCCCTGGCTACAGGGCCCAATTATCCCATTCATTCCCTGGTCACAGAGCCCAATGAGCCCATTCATTGCTTGGATACTGGGCACAATCAGCCCATTTATTCCATGGCCATAGGGTCTTATCAGCCAGTTCAATTTCAGGAGCAGAGAGAGACAGATGGACGGTCATAGGCCAGTCCACACACTTGGCAAACATTCTTTCAACATCCATGGAACTTTTAATCCCCGTAATGACTCTCTCTATTATGTGCTGTCACGCAGGAAGCAAGTATGCCTTCATAGATGTCTTCCCTGGTTAGTGCAATATACCACTTGGCAAAGTATGCCTCATAAGTGTTACTCAACTGGGGCACCACAGCTGCTTCTCTTCCCCAGGATAGGAATGTCAGCAATGGCTAGTCACTCCAACCCTCTTCAGGCTATCCTCTGCAGTTCCCATCTAGCTAATTGAACATGGCTCACCTGGGACACAGTCACGGCTTCATCTCTCTGCATTATATGGGAGGCCAGCTGAATCACCATAATGTTTATCACAGAGTGAGGCAGTGACATTTGTGCTGCACAGAATATCAAGCCAAGTATTATTATTATAATTATTATTATTATTATTATTAATCTTATTTTATTATACTTAAAAATACTTAATGGGGAAGATGTGATTATTTTACAGCCAAGGTTTCTTCTCCTTTCACAATGAATTCTGTGTCATCTTTTAAATGCATTGTAAAGGTACAGCATTTTCTGTGGCCTTCTTTTCTGTCTACTCACTCCCATTTGCAGTACTGTGATTTCTTGTTGTTTTTTTTGTTTGTTTTTTTGTTTTTGATTGCCTGTTTGCAGGAGTGTCAGTTTACATTTTTCATTGACTCCTTTGATGTTTCTTAGGGGCTATTTCACTAAATGAATTTATAAGGTACATTTGAATATTAGATTCTCTTTTATAACTGACACGATACTGCATAGCAGACTACCTCAATGGTCTTCCTAGGAAGTCTGAACGTAGTTAAAAGCTTCTAAAGTTTTGTCTTCGCTATAATCGGTAGCCTAGTAAGATTAACGTGGTAGATACAAGTAACTTCTGCCACACTCCCTGACTTCTTGAACTAAAAGTGCTTGTATGAGGCTGTAACAAGTACCAAAAAGGAAATAACACAACCTTTCTCTAAAGGCCAAATGGATGAGATAAGATAACCTGGAGAAATGGCAGTAGAAGTAAATAGTGACCGCATTACTTAAATGATGTTATCTTCACATATGTTACCTTGACGTTATGAAAATGTAATGTCAGGGTGAAATTTGTCTTCAAATCCAGAGCAGGTGAGTGACCCCCATTGTCCTCTACATACAGATAATTTGCTGACAAAATCTAGGTTCAGTGAATGCCAGTCTCTCCCAAGTTGTGTTTGTTACATATATGAACAACAAAGATGCTCATAAAATGATTTATGTAAAGGCAGTAATAACTACATTACTAGTCATTGTACTTATCTTCATGTTAAACAAAACAACCAAAATATTTGTTTCAAAAATTAAACAAATGCATTATTTTTGAACAGCACACAAACTATGCATATATTATTCAGTGCCATTTTAATTCATCTGTATGAAGCATTTCATTCAATACCCTCAGATCTTTTGTAAGTTGCTTCTGTTTTGAAAATTTAATAAACATATGGAAATAATATGTTTCATTAAATAATATAGCCTAAGGGTCACTGGATATGGCTTATGCCTTGCCATTTGAGTTTTCAGAGTTCAGTCCTGAAATCTAGTCACCATTTGTGCATAAACTGCATATCGTTGTGGGTTTTGTTACATACGACAGTCTCCTCGTACCACCCTAATACATGCTAAGCAACTGGTTAGTTTAAACTGTGCATACATGTTGCATTCATCCTTGCTCTTATGGCACAAATCATGGCTGAAAAGTGTTTGAGAAAGATCATCTTCATTTATGTGGTTAAAAATACATCTTCCCAAAATTCTACGTTGTAGACTTCACAAAAATATAATGTAATTGTTTGTGAGCTGAATGATTTTTGAAATATTAACAAAAATGTGAAAATCTTCATAATCATCTTTAGAAGGAATAACTCATTACTCCAACTCATGACAAGCCAGCTTTATATGAATATTAAACAAGTTCATGGTTGGAGAAAGAAATGGAATGATAATTTGAAGTTCTTACTTTAAATAAAAGGTGTCAAGTTATGAAATGAGTAAATGTGAAATTATGTGATTCAGTCACTGGTGTAGTGTAGCCTGGCTGAATTCCAGTAAGGGGTCTCTTTCTGTGTCAGGTAACCAGTTTCCAAGCACCATAAACCTAGGAGTATACTGTAGCGCAGGCTTGTTAGAAATAGGGAAGTGTGACCATGCTAAGGCCTTATTCATACTGTAAGTGAGTGCTCTGTTGGGATTTCATTGCTGTACTTATATTACATTTATTTTGTTTGGAATAGGGTCTTCTGAAGATAGTGACACTTTTTCGGTACAGTGGAACATATAGAGAGTCTGCTATAATTGATCTGTGTTGTATTTATTTAGCAAGTCATTAAGTACAACATCCACAGTATTAAATAAGATGTGATCGACACACAGAAATTATTGCTGTGGTGAATGGAGAAGAGAAAATGTTCAGGTGTATTAAAGAAAAAGTGTCTGCAGGTAGGAGACACACTGCAAAAACATTAACAAGTGTGACAGTTAATTGCTGTAAATATTGGAACACAGAGGTGATGTTATACTTTTTGGTGGACCAACATAGATTTTCAAGTTACTAAGTCTGTCGGACTAACATGATTCCTTTCACAGGAGTTAATGAGGTAATTTATAATTAGCTAAGTTACTAAATAAGCTAATTATTGGGCTAGTGGCTGAGAGAGCAGGGGAACAGTCTTACTTTTTAAGCTATTATGTCCACAGGTCATGTGCTAACAGTTTGCCTTGTGACATATATAAAGACATTTCTAGTGTTACTTGTTTTTTTTATGCATCGTAGTTCTCTGACACCACAGAAAGTGTAAGTTATCGCACTGTTTTGCTTTTCTCTTTCACTGATTCTGGGGTAACAATGTTTGATTCCTGTTCTGCATTTATTTATCTCTGTTGGGTACACTTTCTACTTTGCAATATCTACTCAAATCCAATCTGAAATACTGACTGCCATACTGGTCTTAATCCAAGAATGGAAGGAAAGTAAAGCTGCTGAAGTAATTAAATGATATAAGAGTGGTAATGCAGGCAACAAGAACCAGAGAAGAGCAACGGAGAACTTCAGTTGAGTACCAAGAATAATAAAGTGAATGGGCAACTGCCATGCATATGGAAATGCATTGACCAGATAATGAATGTTTAATCAAGTGTCCTATAGCAAGCTGTTTTGGAGAGGCCCTTAAGGTAATGTTTAGTAAATGAAGGGATTACTTTAAATGCTGTTTGATGTTTCAGAGGATTAGGAGTGTTTTACTAGATGATTTACTGCTCACCTTCAACAGGGGGCCTATTGTCGTCTCCCTGTAATATGTCACATCGTCTTATGTGTTCTCTGCATACCATGTAAAGTAGAAGTGAACATACTTCATCTCACTTCTACACTTAGAAAATGCATGACAACTTTTTTATGCTTTATTAACTAGATTTGGATTTCCAAGGGGAAGATGAAATGCAGAAAAATATTCCATGTTTGAATGGCAGCTGATTGCTCTAGCAAAACAAAAATAAATAAATATTAAAAAATAACAAAAAATGTAAAACTATGTAAGCAGCTCACTACAACACAGTGACATTGTCCAAATTAATGTATTGTACGGATGTTTCTTGTCTTTGATGTCTGTAATACAAATGTACTTTATTGTGCTTTCATGTTGTTGTGATGTCATTGTTAGGTTTAGAATGTTACTGCATTAGGGCATAAAGACAAGATGTGAGAGTAAAAGTGAGGGGTGCTAGGTCTCAGTCAACCAACTCCCTGCAACAAAGTGGGCCCTATCAAAGAAGGAGGTGCATGCTGAAGCTATCAGATTCAATTTATCCACAAGTCCCCCCTCTCTGGTTTATACCCCAACCTTCTTACCAGGTACCCACCCCTCTCCCATCATAGTATTTTTTTTTCTGTTTGGCCTGTTTCCTAAGCTGATACATAATACCACTGGCTTACAGTGTTTATTCATATATGTATGTATGTATTTATTTATTGTATTTGTTTGCCAGGAAAGCCCAAGTTGGCAGGAAGCTACTCCCTTTAAGCAGACACCCAGGGAGAAACACTCCAGAAAAAATACAGTATTACAAAAAGATCATAGAAAAAAAGAAGTATACAAGTAATAAATTTACAAATTTGAAACAGAGTATCATTAATTAATAGCAACATCATGTAATGAGCTATTACATTTTTTACAGGAGAAAAACACTGAGAAAAAACTTTTAATAAAGAACACGGTAACGAGAGGTATATAAGTAATCAGGAAATATACAATACTGAAACAGAATATTATTAATTAATAGTAGCATCATGTGTAGGGCTATGAAACATATTCAGAAATGAACCTGACAGATGGAGAGAAAAGGAGGACAATCGAGGATCGCTATTAACAGATGAGAACAGATGTTTTAGGATAGCTAGAAGGAAGATGAGGAGAGGCGGAAGATGAGAAGGAGATTTGGGACCATTAACTAAAGGTATGGTGCTTGGAAAGAAAAGGAGATGGTAAGGTGCAGTACATTTATCATCCAGGAGTCATCCATGTACAGAGCCAAGAACCTTTTAGGTATCCTCTTGTTTACACCTTAAAAGAGTTGGTGCTTACTGTGTTTCTTAGAATGACAGAAAGCGAGTTCTACATTTTGGTGAGGAAAAATGAGTACAAAAAGTCACCAGCTGAGTTGTTAGCTTTTAAAACAGCTAAACATTTTGTCAGTGGATCTAAGCTGTCTACTGGGATTATGATGTTGGAGAATATTCTTAAAACTAAGGCATTTATCTGGATAGTTTATGGGAAGTGACAAGCTATGAATGTGTAAAGTAATGCCTCAGTTCTAACCACTGAAGTTTTTTTTAAGGCCAGACAATGTTGTGTCCTATAATGATGATTGATGGAAAATGTTGCCACCCTATTATAGTGCTGTTCCACGAGTGAGAGTTGAGTGGATTGTAGGTTAATCAAGATGGGAGCAGTATAAAGTAGGGTGGGGATGAGAGGGGACTGAGCAATATTTTTGCTGGCATTATCTGCGAGGTATTGTTTGACTTTATAGAGAGCACTTAGCTTTTGGTGGACATATTTACTGCTTCTTTTATGTGATGAGCAAATTTTAAACTTTCATCAATAATGACTACTAAAAGCTTAGTTTGATGACTTAGTTCTAAGTTGGTACTGTTAGATGAAATGATATGGAAATTATTTTATTGTCAGTTGAAATATTTTGGGTAAATAGGATCAGTTTTGTTTTTTAGAGTTAAGGACCAGCTGTGTAACAGACAGCCAGACCTCTATGATGAAGAAAGATCTTGGGTGAGTTGTTTTAATTTATGTATGCTTTTAGCAGAATAGATGAGTGTTTAATTATCTGCATACTGTATGATAATGGCTTGTTTAGAAGTTAAGTGGACATCATTAATGAGTATTCTGAACAACAGGAGACCTAAAATGGATCATTGAAAGATACAGTACGTACAGTAATAGGAAGAAAGAGGAAATGACATTTTGACATTTTATTGTCTGCTGCCTATTAGAGAGGCAGATGGAGAACCAAGGTAGTGAAGTTCCGTGAATTCCTAGACAAGCATGTTTTTGAAGCAATTTTGGGTGGGATGCCATATCAGAAGCTTTGGATAAATCTAGAAAAAGTGCTGACACAAAGTTCCCAGAGTTGTGATATTGGTTAACAGATGTTATAAAACTAAGGAGAGAGGTACATGTACTTTGAAAAGAAGAGAAACTGTACTGTGTAGGGAAAAGGAGGCACTGGTCAGTGACAAAGATGAGCAGCTAAGACATGACTCACTTCTCCAGAATTTTTGAGAAAGAAGACAGTGTGGCTAAAGGCCTGATGTTTGAGAGCTCATTTCAGTTTCCACCTTTATGGAGAAGAAGAATGTGGCACCTTTTCCATAAGGTTAGGATGCAGCTTTTGGTGATAGTGATTGATTAGGATACAGATAGGAAAAGCTAGGGAATCAGCAGCAATTTGTAAGTACTCAGTATGTTATCAAGGACAATGGTGGTGGGTTTTGAGGTTGGTAATAGTTTTTCAGTTGTAGAAATTGAGACTGATTGTGTTTTTAGGGCAAACAAGAGAGGACAGACGTATGTACCCACCTGTGCTGAGGGTTTAATAAGAGAGGTTACTGTTTAGACGAAGTGGGCATTGAACTCACTGCCTATCCTCTCAGTTTGGTTAGATGAAATAGGTGTAGGTAGTGTTGATGTACCAGATTTTAACAGTGAGTGAATGTTGTCCGAAAAGCTTTGATGTTTTTATAATTTGCTGCCTGTATATTAATATAGTATTTTTTATCAGTTTTGATTAGATTTTTTAGTGGAGTGCCTGAGATGTTTATAGCTCTGATGGGCAACTATGGTTTTAACTTGCTTACATTTTTTCCCAGGCTATGTATCTCTCCTCCATGAGGTCTAGTTCTTTTAGTATGTTAAGAAAAACTGAGTTGAACAGAACTACAACTTCATCAAGAACAAAGGTTTGAAGAGCCCACAAATTGATCAATTTTCAGTGCTGCAATGATTTGTTCCTTACTAAAGGAAGAAATGTTACCAGCAACGTTGTACAGGCTGTTTTTGGTGAGGTTTATGATGCCTACTTGCAAAGATGGGTAGGTGATAAAGCACCTGTTGGGAAGATTTTACTTGGGGCATTAGAGAGAATTCAATCTAAGGTAGAGGTTCTAACACAGTTCTTGTTGTATCGTGTGGGTGTTGAAATAAGCTGACTGAAGCCATATAGATTAATGATATTAGAAGGACTGTAACTGTCACTAGTTTGTGAATCAGTATTCAGGACTCCTAAAATGATCGTCTCAAGTGAGAGATCGCTAAATGCCCACGTCCTTAAGCAGTAACTATGCTGTTTCTCTGGGGGGGGGGGGGGTGTAAGCTCCAATAATGCAAAGGCTTTTGTGAGCATTAATTTGCAAGAATGCTGTAATTATTTCAGCACTGAAGAGTGAGTGTGTGTGTGTGTGTGTGTGTGTGTGTGTGTGTGTGTGTGTGTGTGTGTGTGTGTGTGTGTGGGGGGGGGTTACATGAGACCCACAGAGGTTTAAAGTATTGTTACAGATAATGATCACACCACCACCTTCGTTATGGGTTCTGTTAAGTCTTGAGGTGCTATAGCTCTGTGGAAAGATTTCTTTGCCTTTTATTTCATGCTTCAGCCAAGTTTCTGTGGTCACTAGCATGTCTGGGGAGTGACAGGCTACCCAGACACAGATATCCGTAAGTCTGTTTCTTATACTTTTAAGGATAGCTGTGCATAGATTGAGACTGTATTGTTTTGAGGGATGACTATTTTGTGATGCAGCAGACTTTTATTTTGTTGAGTAGCTGCAGGATCTGGGTTAGGATGCATGTCATCACATGTATTCAAGTGAAAAGACAGCAGGGAGTATGTATATGGGTGTTTGAATTTCAGGACTGGTCTAGGGGAAGGCTTGTTGATTATGTTGTTGTGGGTGTAATTATATAGCTTAAAGAGATCGACAGTAGTAGAGGAGAAAAGACTCGGGTTTATTAATAGCTGGAGATGTGCAGTGTTTGGCTGGAGATGCGCAGTGTTGGTAGATGACTAGGGTGGGTATAGGTAGTTGTATATACAGGAAGGTGTTGGTAAGATGTGAGACAGGCAGCAGTTATGAGCGGTAATAATACAATTATGTACAATAGTAGCATTATACATGTGGAGTAAATGAAAATTAAATGGAATGGAATGCGAACAGGAGAGGGGAATATATATATATATATATATATATATATATATATATATAAATTTATGGGTCCACTTCAGAATGTCGACCGTTCAGAATGCCCACTTTCATATGGCCGACACCATATGATCAACATTCCGAAAGACCAATATCCTGAAATAGTACCATTTACCTACCTGTAAACACAGTAAAACTGAGTTATGCAGGGGGCTGCACCCCCTGCACCCCCATACCCCCTACTACTTAAATATTCTCACTGCGAGATCGCACTACAGTGCAGGAAAGGGGAATCTCCCAGTCCTGCACTGTAGTGGGATCTCTGCTATCATCTGTCAGCCTTTCAAATGTTCGCTCATATGGTGACGGCCATACGAGTTTTGAACATTTGAAAGTTCGAACAAATGAAGGGCTCCCATATATATATATATATATATATATATATATATATATATATATATATATATATATATATATATATATATATGGGTCTACTTTCATTCACTGAAAACACATTTCGCTGAATTTCAATTCACTCACACCAAATCGCTGAAAGCTCAAATCACTGAAAACTCATTTTACCGAATCTCATTTCACTGAATGCAGAGTACTGTAAGGCAGTTAAAACGTATATGCCCTTTTCCCCACTGTAGTGAGAACCTGTAGTTACTATATATAGCTAGGGGGGCACAGCCCCCCACATTGGGGGGTGTGGGGGGCAACCCCCCCATCTAGTTTATACTTAGCTTTCAGTGAAATGAGATTCATAAATATAAAAGCAAACTAGGTGGGAGGCTGTCCCCCCCACACCTCCCCTAACTATATAGACTAACTCCAGGATCGCACTATAGTGGGAAAAGGGCATATATGTTTTACCTACCTTACAGTACTCTGCATTCAATGAGATGTGATTCGTTGAAATGAGTTTTCAGTGATTTGAGCTTTCAGTGATTTGATGTGAGTGAATTGAAATTCAGTGAAATGTGTTTTCAGTGAATGAAAATATATATATATATATATATATATATATATATATATATATATATATATATATATATTTATATATATCTACTTTGCATGATCGAAAGCCCAAATACTCAAACGTTATTTTTGCGAGATGGAAATTACAAAAACTAAAATCCTGAACCGTGCATTTTTCCCAGGGCAAGTGAACCATATCTTTCAACTGTACAGATTTTGGCAGAATGTCCAAATTTGTGCCTTATATTTTTGGTCCATTTTTCATAAAATTGTAGTTTTCTG